>NW_005871837.1:54027-95744 GCF_000147115.1 Myotis lucifugus | reverse complement strand
CTACTGGCTGGATGTTTTAGCTGCCCGCGGGAGGACCCAGGGGTGTTCGGGGGTCTGAGCGTGTGCCATGTGCAAGTTCTTTTTTTTTTTTTAATTATTTTTTTAAATATCTATTTTATTGATTTTTTTTTACAGAGAGGAAGGGAGAGGGATAGAGAGCTAGAAACATCGATGAGAGAGAAACATCGATCAGCCGCCTCCTGAACACCCCCTACGGGGGATGTGCCCACAGCCAAGGTACATGCCCTTGACCAGACTCGAACCTGGGACCCTTCACTCCGCAGGCCAGCGCTCTATCCACTGAGCCAAACCGGTCAGGGCGATGTGCGAGTTCTTAACACACACACACACACACACACACACACACACACCTAGGGATTCGTGACTAGGGAAGGGGCACACCGTGCTGCACCCACACAGCGGCACGTCTCTGAGCAACCCAATGGGGCGCGCGGTTGACACTGCGAGGATGAATTTAAAAATAAACCCAGCGGAGGGAAACGGGCAGCGGCCAAAAGGACCCACCCTGGGCGTCCCTGTCTCAGGAACAAGACGCCAACTAACCTGTAGGACAAAGAGGACACTTTGGGGGCTGGTGGGTAGGTGCATTATCTTGGTCGTGGGGATGGTTTTGATGGGAAACTCAAGACGTTAAAAGTTTTTAGTGTTAGGCCGATAGTTAATGGGCTCGGACATGAATGCACGTAGAAAGCTATGGTTGCAGGGACTGGAATGTGTGACCTGCGCGGCCTTCAGGAGACCCGCAGCCATTCGTTGTGCCCGGGAGGCCTGCGAGCGACCTAGACGGTATCGGAGCCCTGGTGCTCCAGAGAGAGGGCGCCTGCCGCCCGCATGCAGATGAAGGGGTGCCTGGCAGATGAAGGGGTGACCGGCAGATGAAGGGATGCCTGGAAAATCACAGGCTGCAGCTTTTATCTGATTAACCTTTTCCCCTGAATTCCAAACCCCTTACTTACTTTCTCCTGAATTCCAAACCCTTTACCTACACTTTCCTGTTCCTTGTAAAAAGCTTGGCTTGAAAGGAGATGTTAGATGGTCCCGATAGCTGGCCGCCAGAACAAAGGTCCATAGAGATCGAAGCCTTGTCTCTACTTGTTGGTGCTGGTGGGGGCGGGCAGCACACACGCCGACGTCCCGCTTTCAGGGTCCGAGTGGGTCCACCCACCCGGCAGTTTTGAGACAAGCGCACACTTTAAACGGGCGGTTTACTGTATGTCAAAGCCCCTCAGTAAGTCTGCACAAAGAAAGTAGCCGCAGCTTTATTGGTGCCACAGTACGTCCCCTCTGTCCCACGCGTGCACTTCTGTGCGCTGCAAGAATAACTCTACATGGGGAATTAGTTAGGGACTCCGGGCTGCTGCAGGCAGGGGATGTTTTGGGGATGTCGTCTGGTTCTCCAGTGCAGGGGCGCCGAGACTGTGGAGCCGATCCCCTAATTTTGGTTTTGGGGCACAGTGCATCTTTTTTTTGTTTTTTAATCTTCACCTAAGGACCATTGAATTTTTTTTTTTTTTTTTTTTTTTTTTTTTTTTTTTTTTTTTTTTTTTAGGGAGAGTGAAGGAGAGAGATAAAGACAGAGAAAAACATCGAAGTGAGAAAAAGACATCAATTGGCTGCCTCCTGCAAGGCCGACCAGGGCCCAGACCAGGGAGGAGCCTGCAACCGAGGTACATGTCCCTGATCAGACTCGAACCTGGGACCCCGGGTCTGCGGCCGCGCTCTATCCACTGAGCAAAACCGGTAGGGCCAATGTATCTTGAAGAAATCTGGGACCCAGTGACGGCTTAAAAAAAAAAAATTATATATATATATATATATATATATATATATATTTGATTTTTTACAGAGAGGAAGTGAGAGGAATAGAGAGAAACATCGATGAGTGAGAAACATCGATCAGCTGCCTCCTGCACAACCCCTACTGGGTATGTGCCCCCAACCAAGGTACATGCCCTTGATCAGAATGGAACCTGGGACCCTTCAGTCAGGCCCACGCTCTATCCACTGAGCCAAACCGGTTAGGGCACGGCTTTTTTTTTTTACCCAGAAATTCTACAGCCAGTAAAAAGTTGCAGTCCCTTTAAGCTTGGAATTTCGGGCAAGGTGGCAGGAGGCCTGCAGCTCGTTCTCAGCTGCGCGCGCAGCCGCAGAGAGGCCGCTGGAGGCGCGGTGCTTCCTGGTTTCTGTGGCATGAGTTGTCCCCATCGGCGACTAGCCCTGGACACAGCGCGGCTCCTGATTGGCTTGGCTGCCTCCCGCGCGCTCCGGAGTCCGCGGCCCCCGCGCAGGGCGACTTTGCCGGTAGTGGCGATGTCCGGCCGGTCCAAGCGGGAGTCTCGTGGTTCCACCCGCGGGAAGCGCGAGTCCGAGTCACGGGCCAGCTCGGGTCGCGTCAAGCGGGAGCGAGATCGGGAGCGGGAGCCCGAGGCGCCGATCGCCCGCGGCAGCCCGGTGCGCGTGAAGCGGGAGGTCGAGTCGGCGAGCGCGCGCGAGGCCCCGGCCCCCGTGGTGCCCGTGGTGCCCGCCGTGCGGGTGAAGCGGGAGCGCGAGGCGGACGAAGACTCCGAGCCTGAGCGGGAGGTGCGAGGTGCGCGGGGCCGGGCCGGGCCGGGCTCGGGCTCCACTCCCGCGTTCTCTCCTCTTCCCTTTCCAGCCGTTCCTCCCCGGGGCTGGGGTGGGGGGAGTCCCCCTTCACCGGTGTCAGCCGCACGGCTCTCGCCTGCGTCTTAAGAGGGATAGTCGCCTGAATGGTAACCACAGTCATACGATTTCTGAGCAACAGCAGTAACAGTCGCAGCTTTACTTTAGCGAGTGCCCAACACGGGCTAGGCGTTGTGTTACTTATTTTACAGGAGTCACCGTCAGTGTTTACAAACATCTGAGAATCCAGTCTTGCTGTAATTGCTGGAATCTGACTATTCAGAGTTGAAAGTCTGGACGCTGGGCACCTGCGCCTGTCATCCCGGCCAGGAGACCTGGATTCTCATCCTGACTCTGAGTCACTGTGGTTTGGGAAAGTGGGGTTCGCGTTTTTGCGAGAGAGAGAGAGAGAGAGAGAGAGAGAGAAAGAAAGAGAGAGAAACAGAAACAGTGATGTGAGGGAGAAACAGTGATCGATCAGTCAAACCTGCAACCTAGGTTATGTGCCCTGACGGGGAATCGAGCCCTCAACCTTTAGGTGTCCCGGAGGACACCCCAACCAGCCCAGCCACCTGCCAGGGCTGATATATGCTCTTTTTTTAAAAATTTTTTATTTTATTTTATTGATTTTTTTACGGAGAGGAAGGGACAGGGATAGAGAGTTTGAAACATCAATGAGAAAGAAACATCGATCAGCTGCCTCCTGCATCCCTCCTACTGGGGATGGGCCCGCAACCAAGGTACATGCCCTTGACCGGAATTGAACCTGGGACACTTCAGTCCGCAGGCCAACGCTCTATCCACTGAGCCAAACCGGTTACAGCTCTGTCTCATTATTGATGTTTCTATCTCCCCCTCTCTCTGGAGTCAGTAAACAGAATATTTAAAAAATTGTGAAGAGTCTAAGATCTTACCCTGTTTGCAAGCTACCACGTTCGCCTGTGGCAGATTCATGGCTGCTGAAGGAAGACGCGGGACAGTTGGGCCTCAGACGATGTATTATTCCGTTGGTCACAGTAGGCAGAGTGTAGCCTTGGTGTCATTTCCCCGTCACTTCTCACAGCGCGACACGAAGGGAACCCCGTGGGCTCGGGTGGCCCCGCAGCAGAGGAGCTCCGAGTCCAGAGAGCCTGCGTCTTGATGAGGGGCTGTAGACTGCCTCCCCCTCCTCTGGCCTCCAAGGCTATTCACTATGCAAATGTCTTTGACCAGATAGTCTGGAGCTGTTGGTGCCTCTGGTCACAGTATGTGCAGAAATACGAGGTGACCCCTAACACTGTTCAGCTTAAGAAGTGGGACACAACCAGCATCGTAGGCGCTCCCCTAGGCCCCTGCCCAGTTGTCTGCCTTCTTTGCTTCAGTATTCACTTCTGAATATTTTCTGGTCCCTTCTGCTTTACTAGTTATACTTTTACCTCATATATGTACCCCTAAGTAGTACTGTGTTTTATTTGTATTTGATATAAATGGAATCACACTCTATGTAGTCTTGTAGTCTTCTGATTTGCCTTTTTTTTTTTTTTTTTTTTTTTTTTTTTTTACTAGCTATCTAGATAGATATTCATGGCTACAGAGTGTTCCATTAATGATGTACCAGAATATATTTCTCCATTTTATTTGTGGCGGATATTTCGGTTGTTTCCTGTTTGGGCTCTTTCAAACATTGCTGCTATAAATATCTTTTAGTAAACTACTCCTGGTATATGCAGAAATTTTCTATGGCACATAAATAGGAGGGAGATTGCTGGGTCAAAGGGTCTGCATATTTTCAGCTTTGATCTTGCTGAACTATTTTCTAATAGGTTGTAACAGTTCTCACTTCCAGCAATACATGAGCATGCTCATTGCTTCACATAGTCACCAACATTTGGAATTTTCTGGTTTTATTTTTTCCTCTGGTAGTTGTGAAGTGGGGTATCATGTACAGGGATATTTGCATTTTCTTGATTATTGATGAGGTGGTATATATGTTTGTGGGCTGTATTTCTTACTTTCTATTGGGTCATCTGTTTTTTTATTGCTTCACAAGATTTAAAAAAATATGTTTTGTTTTTATTTCAGAGAGAGGGAGAAGGAGAGAGAGAGAGAGAGAGAGAGAGAGAGAGAGAGAGAGAGAGAGAGAAAGAATCATTGATCGGCTGCCTCCTGCACACGCCCTACTGGAGTTGGAGCCTGCAACTGGGCATGTGCCCTGGCTGGGAATCGAACCCTGACCCCTTGGTTCATGGGTCAACACTCAATCGCTGAGCCACACTGGCCGGTCCAGATTTCTTTATGTAATCTGCAAACAAATCATTTGTTGGTTATGTCTGTTTCAAATATATTCTCTCAGTTTGTGGCTTATTCCATTAGTGGGCTTTTTTGTGTGTTGCCAGGCCACATGGATAGGAACTCACCCCGATCAGCTTTTCCCATTTGTTTCTTTGTTTTCCTGGCATTTGACAGGTTTCCAATTCTCACACCCTATGATGATTTTCCTTTCAGCAAAGAATGGCCGAGTGGATTCTGAGGACCGGAGGAGCCGCCACTGCCCATACCTGGATACCATTAACAGGTTAGCAGGACAGCAATGCCACGAGCAGCAAAAGAAAAACACCGCCTATGCAGGAAGTTCTTTGGAATGCACGTTGACCAACACATTCAAACATTTTATCCCTTTTAAAGCTTTCTGCCCAGAAAATTGTGCTTCTTGCCGTGTTTACTAATGTTTGCTCTTCAATTTAAAGTGTCAGGGGGCATTTTGTTTTAGGGTGGGCAGCTCATTTGGAATTTGTGTGATGAAATAATGGGATCCGCAGTGTCAGTGACAGTAGCAAACTTAAATATTTTTTGAGTGCCACTGTGTGCTGGGTACTACTCTAGGTGCCCATGGCTTACATGTGGCTATTGGACCGTTCTCTGCAGGGTGCTGGGTGACGTGGAACATGGAGCCAGTGGTGCTTCACTTGGGTGCTGTCCTAGACCCCTACCCTGTTCATTGCTTGTGTTTGTTTTGGTTCTCTTAGGAGTGTGCTGGACTTCGACTTTGAGAAACTGTGTTCCATCTCCCTCTCGCATATCAATGCATATGCCTGTCTGGTGTGTGGCAAGTACTTTCAGGGTAAGTAAATGTTTGTATTATAAACTTACTAAGTTTGCAGCTCTCGCTGCAGGTCTGCTCCAGAGAGATTTTTTAAAAAGAAACTAAGCTGTGGTTAGGTTTCATAATCCTTATCTTTGTTCCCAGGAAATTGGAATACTCAGATAATCAATAGAAGGTTCTCTGATTGGTTAGAACGCAAATCCATATGAAAGAGGGAAAGAGCTAATCACGTGAAAGCCTATGTAGGAGATTTCAGTCTCTGGATTTTTGAATCTCTGTTGTTTTCTATACTTACGTCTTTTTCTGAGAATCCTTTGGCTCTAAGGACTTTTTCATTCTGTTCTTTTCTGGAAATTTGTTATTTCAGTTCATTCAGA
The DNA here is from genome assembly GCF_000147115.1 of Myotis lucifugus. Taxonomy (NCBI): domain Eukaryota; kingdom Metazoa; phylum Chordata; class Mammalia; order Chiroptera; family Vespertilionidae; genus Myotis; species Myotis lucifugus. Next base: position 89,624 of record NW_005871837.1, on the reverse strand, counting down.
ACAAACAAATGATATGTACATAGTATAGTGGATGATGCAAAAGAAATATAAATAACATTCTTTGCTCTTAAAAGGATCTTACAGTCAAGGTTAACACACAAAACAATTAGCAAACTCTGTAAGACTGTAAAGATTACTGCTAAACTGTGTGGCACTGAGTATAAATAAGGACAACAGGCGTTGAAGTATACAGAGATCATATTAGCTGGAGTATTTGTGTTGAGTTTATGAAGGAGGTGGAGGTGGGATTGAACTGGCGGGACCTAAAGGTTTGAATGAGGTGAGGGAGAGATGTTCTAGAAAGGAGTGCCAACAACGAAGAAAGGTGCTTTAGGTGCAGGATTGTCCTGACTGTGGGCAAAGGGAAAGTCAGCACTGAGTGATGATGGACTGTCACAGGATATGTACATGTGCATATCTATGTATGTATGCACATATATTATATGTCAATATATACATAGATATCCCCAACTTAAAAAAAAATTATTTCTTAATTTTTAAAAATACGAAATTAACTCATGTATGTATATACACATGCACATACATATATATTTCTTTTTAAAAAAGATATATATTGATTTCAGAGAGGAAGGGAGAGAGAGAAATAGAAACATAAATGATGAGAATCATTGATTGGCTGCCTACTGCACGTCCCCTACTGGGGATTGAGCCTTCAACCTGGGCATGTGCCCTTGATTGGAATTGAACTGGGACCCTTCAGTCCGCATTCCAACGCTCTATCCACTGAGCTAAACCAGCTAGGGCCACACGTGCATATTTCATATTCATACATATGAAATTAATTTCCCAACCAATGTCTTATGCTGTCTAGGGAATAAGTAATTGTTGTGCTATTCTTGCTAACTTTTGTGATGGGAGAAGTTCATGTGGGAGATTCGTTTCATGGATGGCATAGTACAGGGGTGGGCAAACTTTTTGACTCGAGGGCCACAATGGGTTCTTAAACTGGACCGGAGGGCTGGAACAAAAGCATGGATGGAGTGTTTGTGTGAACTAATATAAATTCAAAGTAAACATCATTACATAAAAGGGTACGGTCTTTTTTTTTTTTTTAGTTTTATTCATTTCAAACGGGCCGGATCCGGCCCGCGGGCCGTAGTTTGCCCACGGCTGGATAGTACTTTGCTTTGCCAATATTAACATGTTCAAGTACAAGACAATGAAAGGAAAATCAGACTTGATCTGTGCCTTTCTGGACTATGCCCTTTTCTCTACAGCCTTTTGTCTTTCCTTACAGGCCGGGGTTTGAAGTCTCACGCCTACATCCACAGTGTCCAGTTTAGCCACCATGTCTTCCTCAACCTCCACACCCTCAAGTTTTACTGCCTTCCAGACAACTATGAGATCATCGATTCCTCCCTGGAGGATATCACGGTGTGTGTCCCAGAGGGCTGGTTTGGTACCAGTTCTCCTGAGAGCCATCCCAGGGATCCTGGGATCTGCACTCCCCCCCCCACCCCCCCCTCCGGGAAGAGTCTCAGCCCCTTGGTCTTGAAGAGGTTTCTTTCCCTTTGGGGGGAACCAGGGAAACCAAGTAAGGAGGTCAGGATCCGTAATTATGGCCTATGAGCTACAACCTCACCATCATTCTGCTTTCACCATTGAGGGTTGGGACTAAAAATATGGCTACTTACTAATTGGGGTGAAAGTGTTTTTATGAAATAAGTTATCTTTCCACACTTGGAGTGAGGAAGTGAATTGGGCCTGGCATAGGACAGTGCATACCAAGCTGCATTCCCGTCCTAGCTACTTCGACGTGATGTGGCCAGAGTGGCCAAGCTGTCCCATCTCTGGGCTCCTGTTTGTGACCTGTGCCAAGAGTCACTGTAGTTAAGCAGAAAGTGTGGGAGGTCCTCTTGGGCTTTGTTTAATGTTGGAACTTTAGATTATTATTTTTTTAAGGAAAGCTGGGTGTTCTGAGTGTTTGAAATGCTGCTGATGCTACCTTTATGCCCATATTTGAAGTTAAAGTGGTTATGGACAGTATTTACAGAGGGAGAAACAAGTAAATTCAAGGTTTCAGAGGGAGTTAGTGGTGACCGCTGTCCATCCTGGGACATGGCACATGCAGCTCTGGGACTGGGGAGGATCTGCTCCTGCCCCTCCAGCCCCAGGGGTGAGAGGTCTCGGTCTCGCAGGCTGGGGTGGAGGTGCTCCTGCTCTGCTCGGGGCCCATGTGCTGGCCCTGCTGCCTGCAGAGACGCGAGTGTCCTGCAGCTTCTGGTAGTGATTGGTCATGGGGTTGGCCGGACCTGTGTTGGAGGAAAAACCTGAGATTCAGTAGTTTTGGGTTAAACAGAGATCCCCTTCTAGTTTAGCAATGTGGAGAGGCCTACTCCATGTTACCGCAGTCTTTATGCCTATTGTTGGGAGCTCTTTGGGTGTTTGATGAGACGTTCATGACCGAAGGGCTTTTTGTTTTTGGCAGAAAGTGCTGTTCGAAATATAGCTTGTGAACTCTGTAGGCAGCTCTAAAACAACTTACAAGTTTCTTTTGCTTTGCAGTATGTGTTGAAGCCCACTTTCACAAAGCAGCAGATTGCAAACTTGGACAAGCAAGCCAAATTGTCCCGGGCTTATGATGGTACCACTTACCTGCCAGGTATTGTGGGCCTGAATAATATAAAGGCTAACGACTATGCCAACGCTGTCCTTCAGGTAGGATCAAGAAGGGTATAGTGAGGGAGAGGCGTGGCGAGGGAACACTGGAGGTCAGCCAAGAAATGACTCCCTCTGATAGAATGCAGTCAAATGGGCCCCAGACCCCGAGTCTTACTGAGGACTCTACATGAATATTTGCTCTCAGATGATGAGGCCCTTTCTGGCCTCTGGAGCAGCCAGGGAATCAGAGAGAGAATTTGTGTGTGGCCTGGCAAAACAGATCAGGGGCAATGCCCAGTAGGGAACACACATGTTAGGTGATACATTTTTTAAAATATATTTTTATTAAAAAATGTATCTATTTCTTTTAAAAAGAGAGGAAGGTGGGGGGAGAGAGACAGACAGAGACAGACATCGATATGAGAGCGAAACATCGATTGGCTGCCTCCTTGCCTCCTGCCTGCCTTCTATATGGGATTGAGCCCACAACCTGGAGATATGCCCTGTTGGGGAATTAAACTGGCAACCTTTCGTTGCATGGGATAATGCCCAACCAATGGAGCTACACGGCGCCTGGCTGTGATACTTTTTTCTTTTTTTAAAGAGATTGAGGAAGGTGGGGAGGGGGAGAGAGAGTTCGGCTGCTTCCTGTACATGCCCTGACCAGGGATCGAACTCCCAACCCATATACGTGCCCTTGACCAGGAATCAAACCTGATCAAACCTGTAACCCTTCAGTGCATGGGCCGATGCTCTAGCCACAGAGCCACACTGGCCAGGGCTTGAATACCTTTAAAAAAACTCATGTATCATATTCATGTCAGCAGAGTGTCTGCAGAATTGGACTTTACGTGAAACTCAGTATGAAAGCTGTTGCTGTAACATGAACTCTGAATGTGAGCATTTACTTCTGACTCTTTAAGGCTGTCGCAGGCACAGCTCTACTAGAAGAACTTGAGTTGGAAGAGCTTGGCTCCCAGAGGCCTTGCAAAGGGGCTTTGGATTAATCAGGATGTTTGACTTCCAGGCTCTGTCTAATGTTCCTCCTCTTCGGAACTACTTCCTGGAAGAAGACAATTATAAGAACATCAAGCGTCCTCCAGGGGATATCATGTTCTTGTTGGTCCAGCGTTTTGGAGAGCTGATGAGAAAGCTCTGGAACCCTCGAAATTTCAAGGCACATGTCTCTCCCCACGAGATGCTTCAGGCTGTTGTCCTTTGCAGCAAGAAGACGTTCCAGATCACCAAGCAAGGTAAGGAGCAACGCATTTCTATTTTTTGACTTTAGGGCAACAAATCTTGTTTGATGAACAAACTTCCACTTTGCATTGAACCTTAGTAGCTAGAGTGAGTGTCCAGTGGATAGCGTGGTTAGGTTCTGGACTCCTTTTTCATCAGCCTGCTCTGATCAGATGCCCAAGAGATCTCAGGTGGCTAGAAAACCTGTCTAACTTGGTAAATTAACATGTATGGCTCAGGTGAAGACCAGGAAGCTGGGAAAAGACACCAACCCTTATTAAGCACCTGCCACCTTGGCTACTCATTTTGTCATGTTGTGGAATAGAATGTTCTGATGAGCTATTTTGACTGTTTTCATCCCTCCAGTTAGTATTGCCACGTGAGTAAAGTGGACATTTTGTCCTGGATCTCATGTAGTGTCCTCTGGCATCCATGTCAGCTTATACACCTTTCATTCATGGTGCTAGTAGGTGTTAGAGCTGCAGGGATAAGAAATAATTTTTCTCTTCTAGGAACTCCCATCATAGGGGGAAGATAGTTATGTAAAAAGGTGATTATAGGGTGTTAAGTGCTCCGATAGAGGAAGTAAAGTATGCTCTGTGGGAGGGAGTGTGGGACAAGGACCCCATTGGAACATGTGGGAGGTGGGTTGGGCATCAGAGTGAGGAAGAGACACCTGAGATTTAGGTAGAGGGGGAGACAGGTCAGGGACATTCCAGGAAGAGAGGACACTGCGAACAGATGCATGGAGGTGCCTGGCCCAGACAGAAGACTGCAATTAGCTGGACTCTTGTATTTCAAGGGAGAATGATGAGAGCTGAGTGGAGGTTGGGAGGGAGGGACCAGATTGTGATTGTTCAGTTTATATGCCTCTATAAGAAGCTTGGTTTATATCCTGACAATAATGGGGAGTCAGTGAAGGCTTTTAAGCAAAGATATGACATCAGATACACGTTTAAAGAGATTATTCTGGCTGAAGAGTGACTGAGAGGGGACGTTCAATAATAGCTTTTAATGAGATACAGGTTTGGAGTAGAGGTGATAATTGAAGGTCCTGGTTGGATCAGAGAGCCTCTGGGGAGAGTCAAGATCAGAAGACTAAGAATTTGCCCTTGAGCATTTAATGGCCAGATAGAGGAGGGTGCCCAGGGCATGGGATGGCGTAGCCCAAGAGGAAGGAGGAAACCAGGAGTGAGGTCAGGCCAACCAGTGGGTGGGTTAGGTTATCACACTGCCTCCCAGCTTCATCGTGTCCCTCCCTCTTTTCCAGGGGATGGAGTAGACTTTTTGTCCTGGTTTCTGAATGCTCTGCACTCAGCTCTGGGGGGCACAAAGAAGAAAAAGAAAAGTAAGTCATGTCACTTGTGAAAGGGAGCTCTGTTTTGTTTGCTTCCTTTTAAGAACTTTGCAACTTCCCATCCGTTTCTAATGAACCCTTTAATCTTTCTGTGCTGGGGGGTATCTGTGAACACATGAATTTTATTCTTGAATAGGCTCCTCTCTATATTTTTCTTTATTAGAATATGGTTATAGCCACTAGAATTTTTAATATGTGGAAATGGATGTAATTGTGCTCTAGAAATCCCGGCCCTGAGGGGCTGGGCAGTGTTGAAGATACTAAAGTTAATGTGAGGAGGACTCTGTGGGTGGACTGCCTGGCTTGTAAGTTGACTGGTAATGCAGACTGGAAGCTATTCCTTGCCCTGAGCCTGTACTTGGAGAAAGGAGGCCGGACTCCATACAGACTCTCAGACCTGTGCTCCTTCGCATCCATGTTGGCTTCACAATGTTAGACATTTTTTATGAATGCCAGTTAGCTCAGAGTGCTGAGTAATTTTGGAGTCCTCATGCAGTTTCTTCCTGTCTTCTTCCTGGGCTCTGGTGGTGCTGATGTTTTTGATGTGGGATTGTGGCCTGGTGTTCCTTCTAGATGGCCCTGTACTGCCACCAAGTGTCCTTAGCCTGTGCACACCATCTGAGTTGTCTGACTTGTGTCCTTGAGCATTGTAGAACCATGTTGGGCATTTTTTTTGGTTCTGTTTTCAATTTTTTTATTAATCCTCATTTGTTCTCCATCAACATTTTTAGAGAGAGTGGAAGGGAGGGGGAGAAACAAAGAGAGATACACATCAGTTGGTTGCCTCCTGCACGTGCCCCAATTTGTGGCCAGGGACGAACCTGCAACTGAGGTACGTGCCCTTGACTGGACTCAAACCTGAGACCCTTCAGTCCACAGGCTGACACTCTAACCACAGAGCAAAACAGTCTGCTCCATTCTTTAGTTTGTCATTTTCCTTTTATGTCCGATGCATGGTAATCATTGTCTCCCTTTGCAGGCAGCATGTGGTCATGGGAAGTTCCTTGGATGTGCAGTTGACCCTTGAGCAACATGGGGGTTAGGGGTATCAACCCCCGGAGCAGTAGGAAATCTGTATATAACATTGACTCCCAAAACACTTAACTAGTAATTGCCTGCTGTTGACTGGAAACATTACCGATGACATAAAAACTCAGAACATGTTTTGTATGTTATAAGTATTCTGTTTTCTTACAATAAAGTAAGCTAGAGAATAGAAAGTGTTATTTAGAAAATCATAAGGAAGAGAAAACACATTTGTAGTATTGTACGTATTTAATGAAAAACATTTGCCCATTTATTGTAAAACAAGGGTCAGCTTTATCTTGTTTTGCTTGTGAAATTTTTTGTGACTCGTAAATCTCCACTCTCTGTAAATTACTCATTCATTTCAAATGCACTTAATTTTTCTCTTATGGGCCAGGCCCTGTGCTAGAGGGTCAAAGGCATTTTTGTGGAGAAGACAGATATAAAATTATTTACACAAATAATTATAAAGGTACCACGTTGGCATACATTGCAAAGATACTTCTATGTTTAGTGACAGCTTTGGATCTTATGCTTGGAAGGTGTTCTAAATCAGAAATTCAGAAGTTAGGACTATATTTTGGAAATGTTTGCCAACCTGACAGAGTTCGCATTTTGATTTCTGTTTGTGCAGCTATTGTGACTGATGTGTTCCAGGGGTCCATGAGGATCTTCACTAAAAAACTTCCTCATCCTGATCTGGTGAGTGGGTTGAACCTGAGTCTCAGACTGATTATGTTGCCTGAGGGGATATAGGGTTGACAAAGATGCTCAGAGAATCAGTGTGGCCTCTTGCCCCAGGAAGAGGTTCTACAATACACCTGCCAAGTGGTGGTTTGCCCATTAGTGAGCTTAAGTTTGGGAGTTAGTGGCTGGATAGGGCCTGTTGGTTTAAGACTGGTCTGGCCATTGGGTGGTGCTGGCGTGTTTTTTTCAGAAGTTCAGGTAAGCTTTTTAGATCATTTAAAAGCTTTAAAAATAGTCTAGTATTTAAGTGAACTCTCTGAAGACGGAAGCCTGTCTATTCTTGCATTCATCTATTCAGGTGGTGAAACTGCCCAGTCTGATGACTTCATCCTATATAATAAAAGGGTAATGTGCAAATCGACCGGACAGAACGACCAGTCGTTATGATGTGCACTGACCACCAGGGGGCAGACGCTCAATGCAGGAGCTGCCCCCTGGTGCCCCCGGGCTTATGGCTGGCGAATGCAGCGGTCCACCACCAGGGTAGTACTAAGGATGTCCAACTGATGGCTTAGGCCCGCTCCCCAAGGGCTCCTGGACTGTGAAAGGGCACAGGCGGGGCTGAGGGCACCACCCCCCCCTCAGTGCCCCCAGTGCATGAATGTCGTGCACTGGGCCTCCAGTTTCAATGTAAAAGAAGCACAATGTAAATGTAACAAAACCTTGTTTCTTCTATCTGTAGTGGTCTCAAGCTGCTCACACTCCTTCTCTCTCCCCCTCCCCCCCATTCATTTTCAGCCAGCAGAAGAAAAAGAACAGCTGCTTCATAATGATGAGTACCAGGAAACGATGGTGGAGTCCACCTTTATGTACCTCACTCTGGACCTTCCCACCGCACCCCTCTACAAGGACGAGAAGGAGCAGCTTATCATCCCCCAGGTGCCGCTCTTCAACATCCTGGCCAAGTTCAACGGCATCACTGAGAAGGTAGCCCATTTGCACACCAGCCCTGCTAATACCCCTTCCTCTCTCTTGACTTTCAAAAAAAATGTTTTTTGATTTTTAGATAGAGAGAGGGAGAGAAAGGAGGAACATTGATTAGTTGCTTCCTGCAAACCCCCCACTGGAGACCGAGCCCGAAACGGGGGCACGTGCCCTGGCCAGGAATCAAACTGGGGACCTCTTGGTCCATAGGATGATGCTCAACCACTGAACCACACCGACTGGGCTCTCTTGACTTTTTAATTTTCTTTTTATACTTGGAAATTACCACACATATGTAATGTAATTATTATAAAGTGTGTTGTCCTAGATGAGCCTCCCAGACCCCGTGCTGTTTCTAGCTAATCACCCCCTAACTCTTAACTTGAGTTATAGTACCCCCTCTTGTATTTCTCAAATGTCCCTTTAAACCTTCTGCCTCTGGTTAATATGGAGGAAGGAGGGGTATGTAGGACAGTAGAAACTCATAAAGGTAGGGAAAATTTCCATCTTTTAAAAAATATAACAGTATTAAAGTGGGAAAAAACAACTACAATATAAATAAACAATTTATTCTTACTGTATCAAGTTAAAAGTTTCTTTTTATCTGCTGAGTTGTTGCTTGGTATGATTTCAGTCTTGAATTTATTAAGCTTGTTTTGTGGCCTAATGTGATCTGTCCTGGAAAATGTTCCATGTGCACTTGGAAAAAAAAGTCTTTGGGTGAAATATTCTATAAATGTCTATTAAGTTGAACTGGTCTAATGTTACATACATTTAAGGCCATTATTCCCATATTAATTTTCTATCTGGATGATCGATTCATTGATGTGAGTTGGCTATTAAAATCCCCTATTATTGTATTACTGTGGATTTCTCCCTTTATGTTCATTAATAATTGCTTTATATATAAATTATATATATACACACACATATATATATATTCATATATATATGTATGCTGCTATGTTGGGTGTGTAGATATTTACAATTGTTATATCCTCTTCTTGGATTGACCCCTTTATACTTATGTAATGTCCTTTTTTTGTCTTTTTTACATTTTTTGTTTTAAAGTTCATTTTGTCTGATATGAGTATTGCTATCCCAGCTTTCTTTTCATTTCTATTTGCATGGAATATCTTTTTCTACCCCTTTACTTTCAATCTCTATGTTTCTTTCTGTTTGAAGTGACTTTCTTGTAAGCAGCATATAGATGGTCATGTTTTTTAATCTATTTGGCCACCACCTATCTTTTCATTGGAACATTTAGTTCATTTACATTTAAAGTAATTATTGATAATTATATACTTACTGTCATTTTGTTTATTGTTTTGGTTGTTTTTATAGTTCCCCTCTTCTATTAATCTCTCCTATTAATCTCTCCTCTTATGGCTTGCTGGTTTTCTTTAGTGTTTTGTTTGGGTTCCTTTCTCTTTATTCTTTGTATATCTTTTGTACGTTTTAGATTTGTGGTTACCATGAGGTTTGTGTATATAATTTTATATCTTAGCAGTCTATTTTAAGCTGATAGGCATTTAAGTTTGAATATATTCTATAGGTACTACATATTTATACACACACACCCACGCTTTGTTATTAATGTCATGTTTTAGATCTTTTTGTATTGTATCTTCTAACCACTTCTTATAGTTTGAATTTGCTATTTTTTTCTTTTGACCTTTGTAGTAGCTTTCACTGTATTTATTAAATGTTTGGCTTTACCTGTGAGTTTTTTTCCTTTCTCATGTTATTTCTTGTTATGGTCTTTCTTTTTTTCTTTTTTTTTTTAATATTTTAATAATTTTTATTTCTTAAAGTATTACAAAGAGTATTACATATTAATTTTAAATAATAACCTTGTTGGATAAATTATCTAGGTTGTAGGTTCCTTTCCTTTTAGGATTTTAAGGAAGTCTCCATTGGTTAATCTTATATGCATGCATATAAGTCCTTCAGTTGATCTCTTAATCCCCCCCCAAACCCTCCCCAGGCTTCCCACTGTAGTTTGACATTCTGTTCAATGTTGCTCTGCTTCTGTATCTACCCCTGTTCATCAGTCTATACTGGTTCCCTTTATTTGTCCCAACCTCACTGGAGTAGTCTCAACCTCACCAGGGCCGTCTGAGCCTCAGTTATGGTCTTTCTTTAGCTTTTCTTATAAAATTGATTTAATGGTGATAAATTCTTTTAGTTTTTGCTTGTCTGGGAAACTCTCTCTCTCCTTAATTTTAAATGATAACCTTGTTGGATAAATTATCTAGGTTGTAGGTACCTTTCCTTTTAGGATTTTAAGGAAGTCTGCCACTTATTTCTTTCCTATCAAGTTGCTGCTGAGAAATTAGCTGATGGCCTTATGGGGTTTCCTTGCATGTAATTCTTTGTTTTTCCCTTGCTTTCTTCAAGATTGTCTTTTCATCTTTAACTTTTGCTATTTTAAATACAATGTCTTGGTGTGAGTCTCTTTGGATTCATCTTATTTGGAGCTTTCGGTGCTTCCTGGACCTGGATGTCTGTTTCCATTTCCAGGTTAGGAAAGTTTTCAGTCATTATTTCTAAAGTTTTATTTCTTTCATTCTTCTCTTTCTGGGATCCCTATAATGCTAATGTTTGAGTACTTGATGTTATCCCAGAGGTTTTAAATTAGCCTCATTTTTAAAAATTCTTTTTTTATTTTTTGCTGTTCTGTTTGGTTGATTTCCATTAGTCTGACTTCCAGGTTGCTGCTCTTCATATTAGCTAATTTGCTGTTGATTCCTTCTAAAATGCTTTTTTTTTTTTTTTTCATTGCAGTTGTATTCTTTAGGTCTGCTTGGTTCTTTTTTGTTGTTGTAAATCCTCACCTGAGGATATTTTTCCATTGATTTTTAGGGAGAGTGGAAGAGAGAGGGAAAGACAGAAACAACGATGTGATAGAAACACCGACGTGAGAGAAATACATTGATTGGTTGCCTCCAAATGAACCCTGACCAGGGCCTGGGCCAGGGAGGAGCCTGCAACCAAAGTACGTGCCCTTGACCGGAATTGAACCTGGGACCCTTTGGTTCACAGGATTTATCCACTGAGCAAACACTGGCTAGGGCTGGTTGGTTCTTTATTATACTTTATAACTCTTTGTTGAAATTCTCCCTAAATTCGTCTATTCCTCTCTCAACTTTGGTAAGCATCCTTATGACCATTTCTTCGAATTCTTTATCAGGCAAATTATTTCTGTTTTCTTAGGTTTTTTTTTCTGGAGATTTTTATTCCTTCATTTAAGAGATATTCTTATTTTCATTTTGTTTGACTTTGTATGTTTGTTTATTTGAATTAGACAAAATAGCTATCTTTTCCAGTCTTGAAAAGGTGGCCTTGTGTAGCAGTGGCCTCTGTGTAGGCCAGGGGTCCTCAAACTTTTTAAACAGGGGGCCAGTTCACTGTCCCTCAGACCGTTGGAGGGCTGGACTATAGTTTAAAAAAAAACTATGAACAAATTCCTATGCACACTGCACATATCTTATTTTGAAGTAAAAAAACAAAACGGGAACAAATACAATATTTGTATTTGCATGTGTCCCGCGGGCTGTAGTTTGAGGACCCCTGGTGTAGGCCAAGCGTGCGGTGTGTTTGGCAGGCTGTTTAGGAGCCAGGCAGGTGCCTACGGTGTCTGGGGCACTGGCCTGCTGACTGGAAAGCTCTGGTGGGAAGGCCAGGTGTGTGTGGTGATGCCCTGTCGATCCTCTTTGCTCCCTTTGTTCAGGGTCGAAATGAGCTTAGGATGCGCCCAGGAACGCGCTGTGGTGACCTAGCAGGTAGGCCAGAGCACCTGGATAGAGCTCTGCCTGCCCTGTCGAGGTGGAGGGGGATGTAAACTGTGTTCACCAGCTCCTCCCACCCTAGAGAAATTTCACAGTCCCCAGAGCTCCCAGTCTTCTGTATACAGTCTCTTATTTGTTGTATAGAAAATAGTCCTGTGAAGAAGCTGAAGCAGGGCAGGTGCTTACAGCACCTGGGGCACAGCCTGCTGGGCTGGAGCAGCTCCTGGAAGGGTGACCAGGGTGAGTGGTGACACCCTGATGTTCCTGCTTGCTCCCTTTGGAGGCAGAAGGCTGGGCGATGTCGTTGGGAACACTCGGCAGGTCCTTGCAGGTAGGCGGAAGCACCTGAACAGAGCTCTCTCCCAACCGATGGAAGTGTGCTCACCAGCTCCTCCAGCGGGAGCCTTCCCGCAGCCCTGAGGGCTCCTGTGGTTGCCCGGCCTCCTCTATTAGGTCTCTTCTTTCTCTTTTTTGTTGCTCAGAAGCTGTTCATTCAGCTCTCAGTTGTCTCACAGGAATAGTTGCTCTCAGTACACATTTGAGTTTGTTCATGGGAAGGGGTTTGTTCAGCATGTTCCTGCTCAGCTGCCATCTTGGACCTCCCACTGCTGCATGTATTTTGGGCACACATTGGAACTTCCTTCAGCAGCAGTAGCTGGAGGCAGAATGAGAAGTGCTGACTTCCTGTCTGTCCTGGGAAGAGAATCCTCTGGGAGCCTGGGGGAGGGAGCCCTGTGTTGTCGGCTGTACCAGTCTGGAGGGGATTTTCCATCTCACTGAGTTTGGAGGGAGAGGAAGGGACAGGTCTTGGCTCAAATACCACAAACTCATTTTTCTTACTGAACTAGATTATCTTTTAGTAAGATTTAAAAAAATTTTTTTTGATCTTAACTGAAGGATATTTTTTCCACTGATTTTAGAGAGAGTGGAAGAGAGGCAGGAGGATGAGAGAGAGACAGAAACATTGATGTGAGAGAGCCACATCAATTGGTTGCCTCCCACATATGTCCCAACCTGCAACCCAGGTATATGCCCTTGACCGGAATTGAACCTGAGACCCTTGTTGTTGTTAGTCCTCACCCCAGGATATTTTTTCCATTGATTTTTAGAGAGTGGAAGGGACGGAGGGTAGGGTAAAAGAGAGAGAAACATCAAGAGAGACACATTGATTGGTTGCCTCCCACAAAAGCCCCGACTGGCACCAGGGATTGAACTTGCAACTCAGGTATGTGCCCTTAACTGGGAATTGAACCCATGACCGTTCAGTGTGTGGGCTGATGCTCTAACCATTGAGAACACTGGCCAGGGCCAGACTTTGGATTTAACAGACAAAATTTCCAGTCCATATGTCATATGTGAAAATTAATACTCTTTTAATTTTAAAATGCTTTTAACCAAGATTTGTTTATAGTTAAATTAACAGCTTATTTTTTGTTATTAATTCACTGTTATTTTTAACAAATTTTAGCAAATAGGCCATATGTTGGAAAATGCACTAGAATTCCATCAACATAAATAAATATTACATATCTACAACTACAGTCTACATATTTAAATCCAATCCACTTCATAAACTATGTTCGGCATGTGATCACATCACATCATGAGTGGCAGTTGGTTCTGTTGTCGCATAGGGGACTTTCTGCAGCAGTTTTAACACATGTTGGCTGATGTTCCCATGTGCACTAAGCCACGCCCCAGCCGTATGCATTTGTTTACTCGCGGTGACTCGTGAATGCATGCATTTACTAGACTTACTCGGAATAAATTTAAAATTACAGTAATAAAAAAATAAATAAAATTACAGTAATATATAGAAAACGTCTGTGAAATTAAACTTTTCATATATACTTAATTTTAATTACACAAATATGTCTACATAAGTAAAAACAGGTAAATTAACTAATTTTTCAATTTTTTAACATATGCATTGGAAAAACCTACTTTATAACATAACGTACTTTCAGCTTTAACAGACACCCTTTTGGAATTAGTCTGTTATATTGAGCTTTTACTGCATGTGTATCTTAAAATTTTTTAAAAGCCAAACTGGCCAGGGCAATCCTAATTTTAAATTAAAATATTTTTCTGGGAAACTTGGGGTCCCTGAAGGGATCTGTTGTTACCTCCAGAAGTCACCCACTCCAGAGAGCAATTTCTCATTGGTGTTTCCTCTTTGGTTACGATTAGTTCTTCACTCCTATCTCTTAGTTTTTACTGTGCTAAGTTGTGTTGTGTTGAGAAATACATTTATGTGCACTAGCTTTTAAGCGTCTTGGGCTGAGTAGGTTGTCCTGGGTCCCCCGCCGTTCAGTCTCCTGAACATGCTGAGTGAGTCCTCAGTAAATGTTACCTGACAGATTGCACTCGACCCACGAGTCTGAGGAGGAAGGAACGTGGCAGTGTGTTGGCCCCTCTGCTGGGACACCCTCAGTGATGAGGGTTTCTCACTGCTTCGTAGTGCCTGTTCCATGGTGCATGCATCCGAAGGCCAGGAAGTTCTTCCTTATTTTGAACTAAGTAGACTTTTATGGTTTTAATTCTGCAGCTTTTAACATAGCCTCTTTTTCACTTGACATTTTTGTTTTCCTTGTAGAAATGGACGCCCACAGTTGAGGGAATTTAGTCTGCTTTAGCCAAAGTCTTCTTCCTAAGCCTTATACATGATTTCTGGGATCAGGTGTCTTGTGAATTCTAAGTGTAAGGCAATTATATGAAAAACTCAAACCAAAGCAAACCTCGTGCCCCTGCTCCGGTACTCGAGCACTAATTCGATAGTTTTCTTTCTATCTCTAGGAATATAAGACTTACAAGGAGAACTTTCTGAAGCGCTTCCAGCTCACCAAGCTGCCTCCGTATCTAATCTTTTGCATTAAGAGATTCACTAAGAACAATTTCTTTGTGGAGAAGAACCCAACTATTGTCAACTTCCCTATTACGTGAGTATTACCCTGCTTCAGTTCCTCTTAGGGGGAGTGAGCCTGAATTTCTTTTCATATTTTTGTACCACTATTAATTTTGAAATGTTTAGTTGGAAATTGCAAGGAACAGAGCCTACCTATACTATGTAAGTTAAGAGTTTTTATTTGAAGACTATACTGGTAAATACTTCAAGGGCCTCAAGGATAGATGTTTATCTGGAAGCAATCCCCCTTTTACCTTCTTTCCTGTTGTTTGCTTGGAATTTCATTGTAGTGAAAAATAGTTGATAAAAGTTGAGTAGGACAGCCTTAGCCAGTTTGGCTCAGTGAATAGGGTGTTGGCCTTTGGACTGAAGGGTCCTGGGTTCGATTCCGGTCAAGGGCACATGCCCGGGTTGTAGGCTCGATCCCCAATGGGGGACGTGCGGAGGCAGCTGATCAATGATTCTTTCTCGTCATTGATGTTTCAATCTCTGTCTCCCTCTCCCTTCCTCTCCCTGAAATCAATAAAAATATATTTTAAAAAAAAGTAGAGTAGGACAGGTAGGATCCTGCCTGGCTTTGCAGATACTCCGGAGCAGTTAGATGCATCTGTTTGCTGGTCATCACTTCTTGCCACTGCAGTTGGGCGTGGACAGTGGGATGACTCCAGGTTGGTACTCACAGTCTAAAGTTCAAAGGGAGATACCTGTCTAGAAGTGACCACTAGATGTAACACTGTTAGCAGGTCTTGCGAATCCTTTCAGGTTCACATTATTGTGTTTCGTGTTGTGAATGCTAGCACATCAGACAGTTCTGCAAAGATTGGAAATATGATATAACTAGAGGCCTGGTGCACGAAATTCGTGCACTGGAGAGGGTGTCCCTCAGCCCAGCCTGCACCCTCTCCAATCTGGGACCCCTTGGGGGATGTCCAACTGCTGATTTAGGCCCGATCCCTGTGGGGACTGCTGGCTCCCAACAGCTCACCTGCCTGCCTGCCTGATAGCCCCTAACCTCTTCTGCCTGCCAGCCTGATCTCCCCCTAACCACTCCCCTGCCAGACTGATCGACACCTAACTGGCCCCTGCCAGCCTGGTCGCCCCCAACTGCTCTCCCCTGCCAGCCCAGTCACCTCTAACTGCCCTCCCTGCCGGCCATCTTGTGGCTGTGGGCACCTCCATCCTTGAGGGCAGGGCAGTCAATTAGCATATTCCCTCCTTATTGGCTGTGGGCGCCACCATCTTTGAGGGTGGGGCAGTCAATTAGCATACTCCGTCCTTATTGGCTGTGGGCGCCAGCCATCTTTGAGGGCGGGGCAGTCAATTAGCATATTCCCTCTTTATTGGCTGTGGGTGCCACCATCTTTGCAACGGAGTGAGGGTCAATTAGCATATTCTCTCTTTATTAGATAGGATTTCTGTTCTACCTTGTATTATTTAAATTTATATAAATATTTGTAGGCTAAAAAGGATATATTTTTTCTAAAATTATATAGTTAACATATTCTCTTAAAATTCACATTAACTGTCAATCTATTTTCCTAATTAACTATTTGAAAGTTCTTAATAACTGTGTCAATACAATTTCACTGCAAAAGGAGGGAGAAGAATAAAACTGATGTCAAAAGCAGGAAAGAGAGCAAGTAGCTCTCTCAGGTCCTGCTTCTTCTCCTGTGTCTGGTTCCAGGAGACAGCAGGCGGCAAGCCCTCCGAGGGCTCCTACCAGATCTAGCTCAGGTCTGATTGGCTCCAAGCCTAGTTTGAAAACCTTGAATAAATTTTCTCTTTTGCACTTAAGCTACCTCAGGTTGCTTTCTGTTATTTGTAACTATTCCTTTTGCTTGGCCCATGGTCGGCAAGCTCCGGCTCGCGAGCCACATGCGGCTCTTTGGCCCCTTGAGTGTGGCTCTTTCACAAAATACCACGTGCGGGCGCACATACAGTGCAATTGAAGCTTCGTGGCCCATGCGCAGAAGTCGGTATTTTGTGGAAGAACCACACTCAAGGGGCCAAAGAGCCGCATGTGGCTCGCGAGCCGCAGTTTGCCGAGCTGCAGTTTTCCGACCACTGCTCTTGGCTAAAAGAAAGAAAATCAAATAAAGAAGCAAGGTCCGGCCTGGCCCATGTGGCTCAGTGGTTGAGCATCGCACTGTGAACCAGGAGGTCATGGTTTGATTCTTGGTCAGGCCACATGCCTGGTTTGCAGGCTCAATCCCCAAAAGAGGGTGTACAGGAGGCGGCCAATCAATGATTCTCTCTCATCATTGATGTTTCTATCTGTTTCTCCCTCTCCCTGCCTCTCTGAAATCAATAAAAAAAAGAAAAACATTTAAAAAAAGCAAGGTTCCAGAAAATCAAAGAAAAAAATGAATCAATGCTTGGTTTGCCTTATTGAAGTTGTTAACCATGATTGTGTGCAGTGGCCACCCACATAATCCTGTGGTTGGGTCTTCCACAGCCTGAGGCCGAGCCGGGTGCTGTCTGAACACCGCAGCTGCAGCTGATGCCCAGGCCAGGCAGAGGCTGAAGCGGTCAGGCCTGTCGTCTCAGTCCTCACCGTCTCAGAGATGGTGACGTATTCTCATTGTAGAAGAGCCTTACGTTATGTAACCTGCTTAAGCTCACACACAGTTCAGAAGTGGCAGAGCCCTGATTCTAGTTCAAGTCTGATTGACTCCAGGCCTACACTGTACTGTTGACTGCTAGAGAGGCTTTTAAAATCTGCTTTTCCCATAGAGCCAGTCTTTCTAGTTTGACTCATTTTAATGGCAGATTATGTGAATTTCCACAAACCTGGACTTCTTTGGGTCTGCAAGCCTACCTAGATCCGAGGTCCTAAGATAGGCTACAGTAGCTTTGTGGTTCATTTGTGTAGGACAGTTTCTCTAACCTGGTAGCCTTTGTCTGATGTTCTGGCTTTATTTTCACCGTTACCAGGAATGTGGATCTGAGAGAGTACCTGTCTGAGGAAGTGCAGGCCGTGCACAAGAACACCACCTATGACCTGATCGCCAACATCGTGCACGACGGCAAGCCCTCCGAGGGCTCCTACCGGATCCACGTGCTTCATCACGTGAGTGGCGCTGACTTCACGTGCACAGAGGGGCACACAGCTGGTGTTCCTTTGGCGACTCAGAGGGCAGCTCCCTTCCGTTTGCCCTTTCTTCACCCTGACCTTGGGATTCTGCAAGTAATAAAGATGTCCGTGATGAGTTTGAGGCAGTGGTTCTCAATTTTGGCTGCACATTGGACTCATCTGGGGAGATTTTAAAATCCTGATATGTGGGTACCACCTCAGGCCAATTACATGAGAACCATGTAACGTATGCCTGTTGATTTCAACTGTGGTAGAAGCCAGGGATGCTGCTAAGGATCCTACAGGCAACCCCCACAGCAAAGAATTATCTGCCTAAAATGTCAGTCAGGGTTAAGAGGCTGCATTGGAGTATTAGGAGGTGGGAAGCAGGCATCACTGATGTTTTAAAATTCCCCAGGTGATCCCACGGGCAGCCAGCTTTGAGAATCCCTGTCCGAGGCTGCTGCCTCACCACTGAACGTGGAGTCCTTGCACCCGCAACATTCACGTCATGAGAATGTCGTTAGAAATGCAGAACCTCAGGCCCTACCCGAACCCTCTGAATCAGAAGCTGCATTTCAACAAGGACATCTGATTGATACAGAGTTAAATTTTATGAACTACTTGTCTAGAAATTTCCCTTTCAGCCAAAAAATTTTGTGAATTTGGCTCAAGCTGAAAATGGATGAAACATGTACTTAAGATGTATTTGGCATCGCACAGATTATTAGCTCCGGTTGTTCTCATTTGGTTAGTTTTCTGGGACTGTTCTGTTTACCAGGCGCTGGGGAGTTCACCAAGTGCTCAGTGCATGTTCCTCTCGTTTCTGTCTTTAAAGCGCACCTCCAAGACAGGTGTTAATACCACCGCTTTACAGCGAGGAAACCTGCCATCAGAGTTGCAGTAATTTATGTACTGAAGTCAGTAGAATTAGGATTTAAACCCAGATATTCTCAACCAGGCCTCAAACCGGGAACAGGGACTTGATTATGGGATCCTCAGCTTTTGTTTAGGTTTCCTGTATTCTGAACTATTGGACTATCTGGAATATCTGTACTCTATAGTGTCTGTTTGGCATTTCTTAGAAGTTTGGATGGATGAGGCAGGTGAACTTCCAGAAGGGCCTCCTTCCCCTTGCTTATGGAAGCATGAAGTGTATTTGCAGCACTAGTTTTATTGAGCAAAAGGAGTGAGTTAGGATGAATAGTGTCCACCAAGGACACTTTTTCTTGACTGTCACTGTGTTCTATGGGGTCGGACGGGACTGTCCATTGTTAGGTTATTCCAATAGTTAACACTGTATGTACCTCCTAAGTGACTGTATCCAGTCTGTCATTTTGGGGCAGCAAAGAGATGTCTTAGGTGAGGAGTAGAGGACTTTTCCCCCTTCTCTTTATTATTCACCTAAATTCTTCTTAAAAGGTATAAGGTGTTTGGACTGTATTATACTTAAAAGAATCTTCCTGAATTTGGCAGGAATTGCGTTTGCCAAAATCAGTACCCAAAAAGCTCTTTAAATCGAATGATGCCTAGTAGAGGTCATGCACCCTTTTATTTTGGATAACTCCTGCTGTTATCGTGGCTATTCTGACTCTTCTGACTGTGGTCCCTTTCTTACCTAGCATGTCAGACTCACGGCCAGCGGCTGCATGTTTGACATGCTTGGCTGTACACCCTTTTGGTTTCAGTGAGCAGACTAACCCAGCCCTTCATACTCTTTGCAGGGGACGGGCAAATGGTATGAATTACAAGACCTCCAGGTAACTGACATTCTTCCCCAGATGATCACACTGTCGGAGGCATACATTCAGGTGAGTTGGCCACAGACTTGACCAGTGCCAAATAGATGGGGTGTGGGGTCAGTGAGGAACGATGGGCATGAAGGCAGGAAGTAGGATTGGGTTGGAGCCTCGGTTAGGCTGGGCGCCTGTTGGGATGCACTGAGGAGTGAGATTATATGGCCGTGACAGTCTAGGAGTCTAGGAGATCTCCAGGGAAGAACAGCAGGCAGGGAAGTACGGAACACTTATGAGTGAGCAAGGAGGTTATGTTTATGGCCAGGTTAGTCTTGCACAGGTGTGGGATCTGATTTCAAGAAGGAAGGGCCTGGAATCATCAGGGCACCAGTTAGGAGTCGGCTCTGAAGCGTCCCCAGTTCTCTAGGCAAAGTTAACCCTCTTCTCGACCCCACAGCATTCTCTCTTCTTTATTGGAGCACCAGCCGTGTTAGTCCACCTGCTCTGTGGGGTTGAGAGCTGGCGGAGCAGACTGTCTCTGCCTTCTCCTTGTAACTGCCCTAGTACCTGATGAAGAAGGAAGACTGAAACGAAGGGAAAGCTACAGCTTTATCAAAAAGGGCAGACCCTTCTCATTCTAGAATGAACTCCTAGAAACTTTGTCTAAGGTTATGGGCTTGACTATGAGTTCTTTTTCAGAAGGGAATTTGGAATGGGAAGTAAGAAGGAGAGGGGGATGAAGGGAATTTTCTGGAAATTAGTTTCAGGGGACTTAAATGTGTAAGTTGAGCCCCAGGCTATCTATTGCGTAGGTTAGAGTAGGTATTTTGTGACTATTTGTAGATTGAATACCAGCTCCTAAATATCTATTGAATTCATGTCTTACAGATTTGGAAGAGGCGCGATGATGAGACCAACCAGCAGGGGGCTTAAAGGAGAAGCCAGCCAGGGCTTTGCTTCCAGGGGCTTTGTTGAATATGTAAATACGTAAACGACTACAGTGTAACTGAACATCCCTGGGCCAGCCTAGTTTTTATGGGTGTTGGTTCACACCAGAGCATCAGAGGGCCCACCTGCCTGGGATGACTTTGATCAGTTTATTGTAGATGATGTTCTTTCTCCTTCCTGTCTAGCTCCCTCTAGCTTCAGCAGGCCAGGACTCCTTCACAGATTATGTAATTTATTTCTGAGTAGCTATGAGTATCTGGAGGACAAGATCATTTCTTCTAAGCCTCAAAGCTTCAGGATTCTAGGAATAAGAGCATGAAGCCAGTAGCATCCTTTTTTCTTCTTGAATTTTTTAGAATGAATTAAATATTTTCCTGTTTGTAAACCAGCCTCTTGTTTTATATCCTTCCCTTAGGCTGTTGTGTTTTTGTTTTTGTTTTTAACCCTCACAAACTGTCTGTCCTACAGTCTATCACAGGGGTGGGCAAACTTTTTGACTCGAGGGCCACAATGGGTTCTTAAACTGGACCGGAGGGCCGGAACAAAAGCATGGATGGAGTGTTTGTGTGAACTAATATAAATTCAAAGTAAACATCATTATATAAAAGGGTATGGTCTTTTTTGTTTTATATCCTTCCCTTAGGCTGTTGTGTTTTTGTTTTTTTTTTTAACCCTCACAAACTGTCTATCCTACAGTCTATCATCTGGTGGACACCACGCTTGTCTTCCTGTCACCTTGTGGGTGGTGTGTCAGTGAGGATTGCGTTTGTCTCTAAGTAACAAAATATCTGACCAAAAGCGATCGATTATCATTGTACTTAACGAGAAGTCCGGAGGTGAGTGGTTTCAGCCTGTGGTGCAGGGCTGTGAGGGAAGAGGGACGGGCGGACGGTCGGAAGAGCAGCTGGCTGCAGTGCAATTCTGAGTCTCAGCCAGGCCAGCGGGAGCCAGAGAAAGCTCGCCTGTCAGAAGAATCACGCAGAAACGGCTTTTGTCCAGCCCAGACACTGATGAGCAGGGCGCAGTCTGGAGAAGTGCGAGCTTGGCTGAGCACTGCAGGTCTGAAGGGGTGGGAGCTGAAGCTACAGTGCTGATGGCAGTCAGTCCACTACAGCAAGGTCTCTGCCCCCTTTACTTCTGGGACACAGTACTGTCCTTGCTTCCCTCTGCCTCCGACAGCTTCAACATTTCCTTGCAGGCTCATCGTCCTCCATCCAGCTATTAAAAGTTGGGATTCCAAGCCCTGGCCCACATGGCTCAGCTGGTTGGGCATCATCTGTTCACTGAAAGGTGGCCAGTTCAATTCCTGGTTAGGGCACATGCCCGGGTTGCGGGCTCGATCCCCGGTAGGCATGTAGGAGGCAGCCAATTGAACCTCTCTCCCTCTCTCAAAAAAATTTTTTTAACGGATTCCTCAAGTTAGGTAGGCCCTCCTTCTCACTGTTTACTTTTTCTGTGGGCCACTTCAACTGTGCCTGTGGCTTCATTTGTCACTTTAAGGGCTGTGGCTCCCATCTTAATCCCAGACTTGTCTAAATTCTTGAATTTAGAGCCTATTGCCTACTTGACATATTTTGGGTGTCTTAAAGTCAACTCAAACTCAGTGTTGTTCAGATCTGGGCTTGTGAGTTTTCTCCTCATACTTGGCCCTTTCCCAGTGGTTTCCATGTAGGTGAAGGGTTCCATTCATCCAGTTATGTAAGCTAAAATGATCCACCCTCAATTCCCTTGTCTAATCCATTACCAAGTCCTATCGATTTTACTTTGTGTTTCTTGAGTTCCATTTCCATTCTCTGCCAATGTCTAGTCTAAGCTAGTGCTGGCATAGTCCAGGGCTAATCAGGAGAGAAAAACTATATAATAATTTGATCAGGGGGAATAGAAGTTCAAGGATGGTCAGCTATACTGGGATTGCAGTACACGCACATGCTGCTTTCAGGTGCACACACCGAAGCCCTTTCCTCCTCGAGTGTATCCAGTCTCCTCCCTGACAAAGCTTCAGTGTCAGCTGAAGGGAAAATCTCAAGGGCCCAAATCCACCTTCACAAAGCAGCCAAAAAGGGTGGATTTGGCGCTGAGAGGCAGTAAATCGATACTTGGCACAGTCCACCTCTGATGACTGCTTCCGTATGTATGCCCTCTTACACACATTGAATGCCATACAAAGACAACAACAAATCCCCAGTATTTCTGCCTAACAAGCAGCTACCCTTCTTACAAGTGAGCAAGTTTCAGACTTCTCCAAAATTCGATGCACAGTCCCAGGAGTCCTGTATTTGTTGATGGCTATATTGGTTATTCCTCAGATCCAGTCAGTCCCACTGAATATCCTATTACCTAGAGACTGAGTTGTAAAGTCAACTTCCAACAAATTTTATATAAAATAAAAACGGGAAGGAGAGAATCAATGGTTAGCATATACAAATTATCACGTATGTATAACAAGCACAGAGAAAATAAGCAAAGTGACGTAGAGTCCTCATTTTTGGTCACAATGCTATTACCGCTGTCACCGACCTGTTCTTTCACGACCCCTCCCATGTTTACTCTGCTCTAAGCCTGAGCCTCACCTCCGGGCTCTTTACTTGCAGAGCGATCCAAATCTGTCCCTACGGGCCTGACTCCTTAATCATCCTGCCTTTGCCCTGTAGTTTTTCCATTAACCCAGTGGTTCTCAACCTTCCTAATGCTGCGACCCTTAAGACAGTTCCTCATGTTGTGGTGACCCCCAGTTTCATTGTTACAAATTGAACACAATTGAAGCATAGTGATTAATCACAAAAACAATATGTAATTATATATGTGTTTTCTGATGGTCTTAGGCGACCTCTGTGAAAGGGTCGTTCGACCCCCAAAGGGGTCACGACCCACAGGTTGAGAACCGTTAACCTTTTCTATTGGACATAGACCATGTTGCCTATATGGTGTAGGAGGAAACCAATTTCCCCTTGGTAATCAGGAGCAGTCATTCTGACGGTAGATTGCACCCCCTCGACCCCCCAGTGTTGTTTCAGTAGCATAAGGAGCCCAAATGTCCAGTTGGTAGTCTCATCTAATGGAACCATTGTTGTGTCCTCTGATGGAAGCATTCTTCCCTTGGGAACTAAGACCTCTAAACTGGCAGAGCTTAAAATTGCTGGAACAGGAAACATAAATTTGCAAGTTGCCTTGGCTGATGTGGCTCAGTTGGTTGGGCGTCGTCACATGCACCAAAAGGCTGCCAGTTCTATTCCCTGTCAGGGCACACTACCCAGGTCACAGGCTAGATCCCCAGTAGGGTGCATGCAGGATCAATGTTTCACTCTCATATTCATGTTTCTCTCCCTCTCCCTCTCTTTTTTTTTTTAAAAAAAAAAACCAATAAAAAGATAATGATAGCCCAGCCTGCATATCTCAGTGGTTGAGCATCGTCCTAGGAACCAGGAGGTCATGGCTTCATTCCTGGCCAGGGCACATGCCTGGGTTGCTGGCTCAATCCCTAGTGGGGGGCGTGCAGGAAGCATCCTATCTATGATTCTCATCATTGATGTTTCTATCTCTCCCTCTTCCTTCCTCTCTGAAATCAATAAAAAAAAAAATATATATATATATGTATATATATATTTAAAAATATATTTATTGATTTTTTACAGAGAGGAAGGGACAGGGATAGAGAGTTAGAAATGTCGATGAGAGAGAAGCATCGATCAGCTGCCTCCTGCACATCCCCCACTGGGGATGAGCCCGCAACCAAGGCACATGCCCTTGACCGGAATCGAACCTGGGACCCTTCAGTTCCCAGGCCGACGCTCTATCCAGTGAGCCAAACCAGCCAGGGCAATAAAAATATTTTTTAAAAATATAAAAAATATATAAATACATTTGCAAGGTTATTAGGTACTAGAGGCCCAGTGCATGAAATTCGTGCATGGGGAGGGGGCCCTCAGCCTGGCCTGCACCCTCTCCAATCCAGGACCCCTTGGGGGACATCCCTCTCGCAATCTGGGACTGCTGGCTTCTAACTGCTCACCTGCCTGTCTGTCTGATCGCCCCTAACCACTCTGCCTGCCTGCCTGATCGCCCCAAACTGCTCTCCCCTGCTGGCCTGATCACCCCTAACCGCCTCTGCCTCGGCCCCCACCACCATGGCTTTGTCTGGAAGGACATCCGGAAGATGTCTGGTCTAATTAGCATATTACCCTTTGTTAGTATAGATAATTGAGTAGCCACTTCAACATCCACCCATTTTCTAGACCAGGGGTGGGCAAACTTTTTGTTTCGAGGGCCACAATGGGTTCTTAAACTGGACCGGAGGGCCGGAACAAAAGCATGGATGGAGTGTTTGTGTGAACTAATATAAATTCAAAGTAAACATCATTACATAAAAGGGTACAGTCTTTTTTTTTTTAGTTTTATTCATTTCAAACGGGCCGAATCCGGCCCGTGGGCCGTAGTTTGCCCACTGCTGTTCTAGACCCATGTATTTTGGCTGTGGGTGAGAGAGCACCAGAGAATGGTCTCCGAGTCAAAGCATAAGCTGTGTTTTGTAAAACAAGCACCAAATGGTATGGTAGCTGAGTTTTCAGTAAGTCATTCCACCATGTAGTTAGGCTAGCTGCTTCCAGTTGGTGTTGTATGTATATATTCTATGAAATATCTGTGTTCCATCTGAATGTCCACCCACAGGCACCCGCTGCAGAGAAGACTCTTCATAATTAGGTGTATACTCCAGAGACATGCTCTGTGGGTGTCAGCCACCCCCAGGGCTTGCTCAGTGAGCTCATGAGCCATGGTGGCGGGGCCAGAGGCTATGCATGGGCTTCCCTTTCCCCTGACCTGAGCAGTATACACTCATTCAAGGAGTCCATCTAGACTGCAGCGGTTCTCAACCTGTGGGTCGCGACCCCTGAAAATACATCCTGCATATCAGATATTTACATTACGATTCATAACAGTAGCAAAATTACAGTTATGAAGTAGCAACGAAAATAATTTTATACTTGGGGGTCACCACAACATGAGGAACTGTATTAAAGGGTCGCGGCATTAGGAAGGTTGAGAACCACTGCTCTAGACCATTGATCCCCAGGAACTTCTCTGAATTGTTTTGGGATTAAATCCTACCCTCTTGTTCGCTTATGTTTTACTAAGGTATCTAAAGTACCTGGTACTCCCTGCTCATCAGATCCAATCATCATAATGTCATCAGTGTAGTAGACTAGTGTGAGATTTTGTGGGTCATCAGGACGATCAAGAGGTCCGTGGCCTGTGTTATGGTAGAGAACGGGAGAATTGACATTGTCCTGCGGCAACACTATGAAGGACTACTGCTGGCCCTGCCAGGTAGAAACAAACTGCCTCTGGTGATGTTTATAAATTGCCAGGGAAAGAAGGCTTTCGCTGCATGCCACGTGCCAGGCCCCTGAGGTAAAGGCGCCGCAGCTCGGGCAATGGCGTCGGTTGGAGTCACCATCCGATTGAGTTAATGGTTGTCAAGTCCTTCTCCAAAATCCACGTGACCTCTGCCAGGCCCTCTGCCACTGTCATTCTAGTCTAAGCGGCTGCCAGTTTCCATTTGCAATGGTTTCCTAACAGGTATCCCCACACTCCCTTGTCCCCTCCCTCCAGTTCATTCACACTTTAGCCAGAGTAATCTTTTCAAGCACAAATCTAACCAAGACACTCTCCACTCCACGATCTCCCGCTGAAGACACTATGGCTCGTAGGATAAAGACTGGAACCCTGAGACTCTCCAGCCTCACCTCCCGGGAGTTTCCCCTTGTCCTCCACCCCAGGCTCACTGATCTGGCTGCTCAGATGTTCGCAGGACGCAGGCCTTTATGCTTCCGCTGCCTCTGCTAGGGATGCTCTCTCCCTTTTAACTCCTGCTCTTTCACCTCTCTGACCTCGCATATCTGCTCAGTACCATGTGCATTTCTAATGATGGCACTTTTCACGCTGAAGTATTCCATTTTTCTTTTTATGTGATTCTATGATTAATGACTGTCTCCCTAATTAGACTTTCAGTTCCAAAAGGACAGACTGGAACTTTCTTTTATGCCCAGCCCAAGGGAAATGCGTGGCACCTGGGGTCAATCGAGAACGCTCATTAAGAAAATGGTGTCATGCTAAGCCTGTGTTCTCTGTCTCCTTCTTTTGCACAAATGATTGTCTTTTTATACTGTCCCTGGGTGTTGCAGAGCTCAGAGCTGACGATCACATCTTGTATGCAGTAGCTTGAGGTCCTCTGTGGATGACATGTGGCTTGCTTCCACCACTGCTGTGGGAGCCAGAGGCCTGGTTCACATGTCCTCACAGCTGTGATCCCAGCATCTGCTTCCTCTTGGAGACCTCAGGCTCTGGCCAGTCTGAACCACAGATGAGAAGGAAGTGAGAGCCTTGCTTTCTTAGTCAGAAGTCACAAAGCAAAAGGTACACATGTGGAAAACATATTCTAAATTTAAAAGACATATGAGAGGGGAAATTTGCAACCTATAGGACATTAAATGAGTGAATACACTCAGTAAAGTTTTACTGGTAAAACAATGAAAACACTCCAATGGAAAATCGGGCAAGACACCCACATATGCATTTCATAAAACATGAAACATAAATGGCCACTAGATGTAAAAAATGTTTACTTAGTAAACAAAGAAATGAAAATTAGAACAACCAGAGGGCTCATGTTTATAGTTTAGACAAGCAAAGATTCGAAAGGCTGCTAATACTCAGGTTGGTGAGAATAGAAAAGAGGCCCTTGCTTACTGCGGGTATAGAAGATGGTATGGTGCACACAGAGGGGCGGTTTGGTAATACAGCCCATATGGAAAGTAAAGATGTGCATAGTTTTTGTCCCCAGATTTCACGTGTTGGAATTGATCAGATATTGGTAATTGATAATAGTTGTTTAAAAATGAAAGTTTGTATCAAGAAAAAAAGAGTTTGTATCATGAACCAATTAGCAATGATTATGGATATCTATATTGACCTCGAAAGGTTATTTTTATTATTATTTTTAAATAAAATAAGCTTTTTAAAAAATCCTCACCCAAGGATATGTTTATTGATTTTAGAGACAGAGAAATTGGGGGGGGGGGGGAAGAGAGAGAGAGAGAGGGAGATATGTGAAAGAGAAACATTGATTGGTTGCCTCCCCTACATGCCTCAACTGGGGATTGAACCCGTAACCTAGGTGTGTGCCCTGACCAGGAATAGAACTCACAACCTTTTGGTGTATGGGATGACATTCCAACCAACTGAGCCACCAAGCCAGGGCTGGACAGGTTATTTTTATTTATTACTATTATTATTATTATGTGTTAAGCCTCACCTGAGGATATTTTTTTCATTGCTTTTCAGAGACAGTAGAAGGGGGGGGGTGGAGAGAGAGAGAGAGAGAGAGAGAGAGAGAGAGAGAGAGAAACACATTGATGTGAGAGAGAGACACATTGATTGGATGCCTCTTGTATGCGTACAAACTGGGGGCGGGGAGCGAATCGCAACCCTGGTATGACCCATTAACTAGGAATCGAACCCGTGACTCTTCCATGTGAAGGCTGACGTTCTAACCACTGAGGAACACTGGCCAGGGCTGGACAGGTTATTTTTAAATGAACAGAGCCGTTTATAAAGCAGCATACATAGGATGTTCCCATTTTTAAAAAATCCGTTTATCTATTTTTGTGTACATGCAGAGAAAAGTTTGGAATGATCTATAATGTTACCATGATTGTGTTGTGGATTTTAAACCCCAGTCATTAACCAGGGGACATAAACACCACTGTCTTTATTTCTCTGTAACTGAACTAGTTAATTTTGGCTCCTAAGCGCCCAAGCTTCCTATTTCCATTTGAAAATAACTCAGCCGCTTATTGTTTAACTAGAGGTCCAATGCACGAAATTCATGCATGAGTAAGGTCTCTAGGCCTGGCCAGTGATCAGGGCCAATCTGTGGGGAGACCAGTGGGGCGATCAGGGGCTCCTGCTGGCACCCACCTTGGCTGGCCTGGGGCCTGCGGGCTTGGGGCAGCTCCTGTGTTGAGCATCTGCCCCCTGGTGGTCAGTGCACATCATAGCAACCAGTTGTTCCACCTGTCATTCTGCCATTTGGTCGATTTGCATATTAGGCTTTTATTACATAGGATGTTCAGCCCCTACTGAATCTCCTTCCCTCTCCTGTGAGTGATGTACAGATTGCCCTGCGTGAGGAGAGGTGCCGTGACACACCTGGTCTGTGGGTCTCCATCCAGTTATCACTCGTCTGGCCCGATCTCCACCTTCTTGTGCCCGCATTGGCTTCACATGTCTGACTTCTGCTCCTCTCAAGGTCTGTGAATTGTCAGCGCCTTGTCCCCAGTCATGGGTCCTTGTGGGCCACCATTTTGTTCAGAGCCGATTCTGATGTCTCTTGTGCCTGGGTGTGGCTGCTTTCCTTGGTCACTCGGGGGGCACCCTCGGGGACAGTCCTCAGGTTTGTCTCCAGGCCCCTCCTAAGGCCGTCTCTTCACTCTCTCTCCTGTGTTGGAGCCAGGCTTCTCCAAGGAACTGCGTTCTCTCGCACCGCACCCCGAAAGTGAAAGGGCCCCTCTGCTCCTGGCCCTACCTCCTCCCAGGCCTTCTGCCCGGCCTTGCTGGCTGGGTGGTCATCTATGAATGCCTCTCTCCTTCAGGGTTGGGTTCATCTTCCCAACCAAGCTTTTAAAACCTTCTTCAGCTCTCTTCCGTAAGGGACTTTGGTCTTGCCATCGACAGAGTGGCTTTCAAGACAACAGTGTGCTATCGATTTACAAAAGTCTACTTAAAAGGTTAAGTGCAGAGGCGGAGCATGTGTGTGTCCAGAAGGCCCCCTCGGTGATTCCGTGGCGGAGGGGTGTGGGGATGCGTTGACAAGTACACATCCTGCTCTAGTGCGCTCCTGGGACGGGGGATTGTGGGTGAGTCCCACACGTGTTTGGTCTGCGGTTTCTGAATTTTCTACAACTAACATCTATTTCTTTTATAATAGAAAATGCAATGACAAAAATTCTTTTGTAAATAAAAGGACATTTCCAGGCATTTGGGTCTTTAGTGCTAAAGGTCTACTTATTTGTTTTACTTTTTTAAAAAAATATATTTTTATTTATTTCAGAGAGGAAAGGAGAGGGAGAGATAGAAACATTAACGACGAGAGAGAATCATTGATTGGCTGCCTCCAGCAACCCCCTACTGGGGATCAAGCCCGCAACCCGGGCATGTGCCCTTGACTGGAATTGAACCCAAGACCCTGCAGTCTGCAGGCCAATGCTCTATCCACTGAGCCAAACCAGCCAGGGCTACTTATTTGTTTTTCTGTATATTTCGAATTTTTGGTGCCCTAAGACCTCACCTCACCACAGTGAGTGGACTCTGGGAGGGGGGAGGTCAGAGGGGGGCCGGGCTGGAAGTAGTGATAAGAGGGAGAGTGATATGGCATCAGCTTCATCAAGGAGGGGAGTGAGGCGGGCCCCCATTCAGCTACCTTCATGGTGAGGCTGTGGCTTCCGCGGCATCTTAGAGGACAGTGTTTTTTTCTTTTTAGCACAAGGAGAAAGGGCGGTATTAGCATTGTTATAGGCATTGCATTACATAGGAACCGATCCTTAGCAAGCACAACACCAACTGAGCTTGGATGGGCTAAATCATAGCAGAAATCGAATCAACCTGGAATTTCAAATACCAGTTGCCAGTCCACTTTACAAAAAGATAAAAAAGAAAACCCTTTTTACATCTTAAGCAGCAGCACATCTCAGATGTGAAGGTTTGCCCAGTCACCTCCCCACCATGCTTGAGTCCTGGACCATGTCCGAGATGACCCGATTTAAAAAAAAAAACAACTTAAAGACTTCATGTCTATCTGTTATGGCACTTCATGATCCCATTTTTATTCTTCTGAATTTTGTGAAAGTGTTAGCAAAATAATTGTAAAGCTAGTGTCGTGCATACGTAGAGATGGAGGGAGGCGGCCCAGCTGCTATCCCACTGTCCTCTGGAGCTGGCGCAGTCACCTTGGCCCAGCCCTGCGGGATTCATGGGGCCTGGGCTGGCTCCGTGGCGGTGGCGGCGGCGTGGGAAGGCTGATCTGGACTGGACTGGAGCCCCTCATCCTCTGAATACGCTCCCTGGCCGTGCCTCCCACCCAGAGAGGATGGGCCAGACCAACACAGGACTGAGGGTACAAGCTGCAGGCTCATGGTCCGTCCACCAGCTTAAAGTCCTTTTGAGGAAAGGAGGTGGGCGGGGGAGTGAAGGCTTCTCTTGGGGAGGGGACAGAGGGGAGCCTGAGGAGGAGCCTTGTCACGTGGGGGGGCCCTGGGGTCCTGGAGACACCTGATGGCTCCCCCTTGGGGAGGAGAATGAGGGCCAGCGAGGGGGCAGTGTATCCTTGCTGGGGACCTGCGGCCGGCTGATGGTAGAGTTGGGAACAGAGCTGAGGCCTCCTGTCCCAACACACGGCTCTTCCTGTTTCAACAGGGGTGGTTGGCCCAGCTCTTCCTGGTGCGGGGAGACCTGGGAGCTGGGAAAGGCGTGGCCCTCGTTGGCCCGGGTCCCGCTGCTGTCACTCACCTGGTCCCTGTGGGGCAGGTCTGGTCGGGGCAGACATCTCCACCCCGTGTTCTCCCACCGCCTCCCACAGGGGCTTTGGTTCGGGAAGGTGTCAGGAGCGGGGCTTCCCCCTCAGATGGAAGAGGTGGACCCGGGGAGTGAGCTCCAGGAGGGCCAGGGGCTCCCTGCTTTGCATACAATTCTGCCCCCGAAAGGGGCCTGGCTCCAGGACACAGGACATTTTCAGAAAGTGAGTGAAGGTATGAGTAAGTGACCACTGTCAGGGGCTGGCTCTGAGCAGAATTGTAAAGACCAAGTTTGCTCTCAGGGGACTTCAAGTCCACTGTTGTGTCCGTCCCTCTCAGGGTCGCTTTCCTGCCCGGGGCCCCTGTTCGCAGAGGTGCATGTGACCACCCGTCCATCCTAAGGGGGTGCCACCTCTGACTTAGAGGATGACAGTCAGCGAGAGCGAAAGGAGTCTCGGGAGGGAGGGCCCGTGACGGTGGGCTTCCTGTCAACAGGTTTGGGCAGCCAAGTCTGACTTCCCCTCAGTGTCAGGAGAGGACGGCCTGGGTCTGAATGCACCAAACACTGAGGACCAGGGAGCCCAGGCTGAGCTGTGGGGGGCCCTCAGGAGCCTTGCAAGAGCTGTGGCCTGTGAGGAGGGGGGCTGGGGAGCAGAGCCCCTCCTGGTGGGTGCAGGACCCACCTCCCTCCCTCCCCGAGTTGGGGCCTGGACTCACCCGCACAGCTTTGCATTCTCGTCAGAAGAGGGGATCCTGGATACACTGGAGAGGACTGAGCGTGGCCGCACACACCCCGAGGGCCTGTGCAGGGACAGCACTGGGCCTCAGGCCTCGCACCCCATCCCCTATCCCCAGCTCTGAGGGGGCCAAGGCTCCTTCCCAAGCTGAAGCCATGGCTCTCACTCCACCTGCCCCCGGGGGTGCTCTTCGTGTGACCTCTCAGGCCACTTCTGAGCCAAGGGGGGGCTTGGGTGTTTAGAGCAGGAGGAAGTGGGATGATGCTTGTCCCGGGACACTTTCCACCCCCACCAAACATACACGGCTCCATGAACAAACACCCCATCCCATAATGCACGTCAAACCACACTCCTACGCCTGTAAGCTGCCCCTCCCTTCTCAGACTCCTCCTTTTTTCATTCTTTCGTGGCTCTTCCTTGAACCCTCTGAGCCTGCCTTTTCTATATTAAAGGGGGAGGGAGTGGCTGCTCTGGACCCAGGGTGTGGGGTCTCTGAGGATCGTGGGCCAGAGCCGGTGGGGGCTCTGGGAGCGGAGGGAAGCCCTAGGGCCACCTGGGAGGGGAGGGCACACCTGGCAGGTGGTGCGGGCATCCCAGCCCCTGGACATCAGGTCTGCAGCTGCACCGAGTGCTGCTCCACAAACTGCTCACACTGAGGAAGGAGAAAGACACGGTGTGGGTGGGCCCAGGGCCTGCGGTGCTCCCGCCTTGCCGGCCTGGCCTCTCCATTTCGCTGGGTCACTCCAGGCTCCCTCTGACCCCGTGTAGGTCCAGGCATCAGACCCTCACGCAGCTGGCAGGGGCTGGAATGTAGGTTTCCGTGGGGGAAACCCAGGCAGAGGGTCAGAATCCTAGCCACCACCATTCCCTCCCCAAAATTTCAGTTCTCGAGGAACTCTTCCAGCTCATCTGGTCCTAGAGACGCGATGTGGCGCGCAGTGGGGGCCTGAAAGTTACCGACCAGAAGAACATGGCAGAGCTGCCTCCTGGGACCTAGCTTACTTAGGAAGGGAGTTTACTCTCCTTTCTCCTTTTTAAAATTTTTTATCCTCACCTAAGGATATTTTTCCCATTGATTTTTAGAGAGAGTGGAAGGGAGGGAGGAAGGGAGAGAGAGAGAATCATTGATGTGAGATAGACACATCGAATGGTTGCCTCCCGCACATGCCCTGACCAGGGCCTGGGATAGAACCTGCAACCCAGGTACCTGCCCTTGACCAGGAATTGAACCTGTGACCCTTATGTCTGAGGGCCGATGCTCTAACCACTGAGAAAACCGGCCAGGGTGGGACGTCTCCTTTTGTAGGTGGGTCTGTCCCCAGGGAGTCACACCGGGAGGGGGCTGGGGCTGGGACAGGCGGATGGTGGCGAGAAGCCCAGGCCCCCTCCTGCTCCAGCTGGCCCTGGCGTTATTCATCTCTTGATGGATACCGCCCTCACATTTGGTCCAAGGGGGGGGGGGGGCGGCTGCTGGTCCTCCAAGCCCATGCCTTTGTCTGGGGCCATTCCTGACCACAGCAGGCTTTGCCCATTACAGCCCCATCATTGTTCGGCCCACACCCCGTCCTGCCTGAGCTCCTTGACCGCAGGGGTCTGGCCGGCTCTGTGCACCTCTTGCTGGGAAGCCTTTGCTGGCTCAACCCTCTCCCTCGGGCAGGCCCTGGGCCCCAGTCCCCATTGCCTGCCCCGCACCTTTTGCCTGTCCAGCCAGAAGCGGAGGCAGGCCTGGTGCATTGCCTGAGGCACGGCCTGCTCACTGCTGTTCCCTGCCTGGGTGGTCACGAACTCGCAGAAGCGGCACTTGGGGTCTTGCTGTAGCCATTCTCCCGGCAGGAACCCCAGGGGCGTGAGACCTGGACAGGAAACAGTCAAAGGCGCCCCGCAGAGGTGTTCAGTTCCTGTCCTCTCTGGGGCAGTGCAGGGGGGCCAGAGAGGGAGAGGAAGGGGTCATGCAGGGCTGGGGAGGGGGATGAGAGTGGGCAGTGGCAGGGCTGGGACAGCAGGCTCACCTGGGCCAGCACCATCCTCGCTGGAGCACCGGAGGGCAAGGCCGCAGACCACCTGGGGCAGCACGCGGCCCAGCAGCACGTCCAACAGGATGACAGTGTAGCGCTCGGCCAGGCACTGGCAGATGCCGCCCGCCACCAGGGGTACCACGTGGCACACTTGGGCCACAGCTGGGGCCAGTACACCCTGGGGTGGGGCCGAGAGAGGGTGGGATGGAACCTTCTCTTGCAAGATCTACTCCATGCGGGGACCAGCTGGGCACCTTGTCGACATTCCCTTGTTCCCTCCGGAGAACTATTATGCTGTTTACAGATTAGGACGCTGGGCATCGCAGCGTCCAGGGGACTTCCCAGACGCAGTGGGTGAACACAGGGCCGTGGACCCAGCTCTGACTAACGACTGAAATTGCTGAAAGGGTCACAGCCAGCGCCGAGGTCACACGGCAGCTGGAGGGGAGGTGGACCACACCTGTGCCTCCCCCCTCCGAACCCACAGGATGGAGCAGTCTATGGCTCCTGGAGCCAGGATGGCCCAGGTTGCAGGAGCCCCGGGGAAAGCCAGGAGTTCCCCACCGATCTCAATTTCAAACACAAGGTCTGAGCCGAAGGGCCGTGCGGAGGCGGCAAGAACGCTGGCTCGTGCCTCACTCCTTCATTCCCTCAACCAGGGCATGTCAACTTGACGTTGTAAAGGACCCGCACACCACAAGTTGGTCTTGGCCCTGCTCCTGCTGCAGCCCCTGCTGGGAGTGGGCACAGGGAAGTGTATGGGTGTCAGACCTTCCAAATGCGTACATGTCACCAAATGCACCCACCTGCTCACATGGGATCCCACACTTGGCCTCCCGATAACCCCGTTCTGTCAAAGGCCGGCCCACCCACTTGTGCGCTGGGCTGCACCCTCCCCACTTCACAAGGGCCTCGCCCTGCACGCTGCTCTCTCCTTCCTCATGGCTTCTCCCACCTGCCCACTGATGGGTCTCCTTGGCATGTGAGCATGCCAGCATAGCCTCCGGCGTCAGAAAGCCTCACCCGCCTCTGCTCCCCTTCCCAGAGGGACGCCTTGAAGAGTTGTCCCTACTGGCTGCTCCACGTCTTTCCCTCCATTCTCCCGGAGCCCACTCCACTGGGCTTCTGTCCCCACCGCTCCTCCAAAACAGCTCTCAAGGGCACAGCAACTGCTGTTGCCAATTCCCTGGCCATGTCTTGTCTTGCTCTCCCAGCAGCTTTCAGCCCAGGTGACCACTCCCTCCTTCTCCAAAAGCCTTCTTCTTTTGGTTTCCATGACATCATGTCATGGTCCCCCCCACCCCCTTCGTTGACTGTCCCTCCTCAGGCTCTTTTGCTGGCATTTGCCTTGGCTTGACTGAGACTCCTCCTCCACTCTGTCCCTGGATGATGCCTCTCGTTCCCTTGGATGTGACTCTTGTCCATAGTCAGCGCCCCTCAGCTTGATGTCTCTGACCTGACCCTTTGCCTAAGGCAGTGATGGCGAACCTTTTGAGCTCGGCATGTCAGCATTCTGAAAAACCTAACTTAACTCTGGTGCCGTGTCACATATAGAAATTTTTTGATATTTGCAACCATAGTAAAACAAAGACTTATATTTTTGATATTTATTTTTTATATTTAAATGCCATTTAACAAAGAAAAATCAACCAAAAAAATGAGTTCGCGTGTCATAGGTTCGCCATCACTGGCCTAAGGCTTGGGTACTCGGCTGCTTGCTTGAAATACCCTCTTGCATGCCACACAGGCATCTCGAACTTAACATGGGCAGAAAACTTATTTTTTGTCCAAGTTTCTTCTCAAGTTGATCCATCTCAGCTGGTGGCCTAAGACCTGGTGGCTCAAGCCAAAGTCCACAGAGTCATCCCTCATTGATTCCTCTTCTATCCTCACTCCCCAAGTCTCATTCATC
>NW_005871837.1:52527-53610 GCF_000147115.1 Myotis lucifugus | reverse complement strand
AGAGTGGTCTTTCTAGAGTATAATTAAGGTCATAGTATCCCCTGCTTGAAGCCCCTCACCAGCTGTAAATTGCCTGCAGAGTGAAAGCCCGGGTTTCTTAACTTGGCTTAGATGAGTGTTCGGCAAACTCATTAGTCAACAGAGTCAAATAGCAACAGTACAATGATTGAAATTTCTTTTGAGAGCCAAATTTTTTAAACTTGAACTATATAGGTAGGTACATTGTTATTAACTTAATTAGGGTACTCCTAAGGTTTAGGAAGAGCCACACTCAAGGGGCCAAAGAGCCGCATGTGGCTCTTGAGCCGCAGTTTGCCAACCACAGGCTTAGACCTTCCCACGTGGCCCGGCTGTGCCTACCCCTCTGCTCCCTTCTCCAACCACCTCCCCCGCCTGCCACTGGAGCCACACTGGCTCCCCTCAAGCTTGCCAAGCCCGTTCTTGAGTGAGGCCCTTTGTCCTCAAGGCCTTGTTGACCTCTCGGTCTCAGCTTAATGGCCACCTCTTCAGAGACTCCCTGACCAGCCAGCCTAACCCTCATCCTTGCATCACTGCCCATCACCTCCCTCTTTAAATATTTTTTTGGCTGGACTGGTCAATCTGAGCTGCCCTTCACTTGACCCTGGTGACCCACCCACCCCGCAGGCCACCCACAGCCACAACAGCCCAGCTGGTGGCCAGCATACATGGGTTTCCCAAAGGGGTCTGTCTCCTAGGCTCTCGCGTCCTGCAGCTGTGAGAGGTGGCCAGGCCCTGATTGTGGGTCTCTAAGAGGGCGGCCTGGCGCTCAGTAAATAGCAATAAGGAAAGCCGAGTGTGGAGGTGGCCCCGGGAGTCACTTTCTACAGGCTCTTTCCCGGATGGACCCGCTGCCACAGCTCCCAGCTCTGAGGACTGGGGAGGGAGGCAGTGGGACAGCAGTGAGCTCAGCCCCTCCTGGAGGTCCTACCACCGCTGCTACACAGGCTGGGCTCTTGGCCCCAGCAGGTGCTTTCTTCAGCCCCGAGCCCTTGGTCCCAGAGTCCCCTGCTCAGAGTCTGACCCTCGCTACCTCCTCGCTCACCAGCGCTGCATCTGAAACGA
>NW_005871837.1:42193-52427 GCF_000147115.1 Myotis lucifugus | reverse complement strand
GCCGGACACCTGCCCCCGGTTGCCCATCCTGTATGAAACCTTGGAGTGGACATGCTGAAATGCAAGCAGCCCGTTTGGGATTCCGGGCGAGGCTTTGTGGAGAGCAGTGGGGGAATGTAGCTTGGGGTCTGCTCAGGGGCTTACCCAACGAGTGGAGAACTGCTCCCCTCAGCTGTTTAATTCTCTGCTCTGAGCCCATCGCTTTCTGAAAAAAATCTCCCCACCACAATGCAGACTCGGCAAAGCAGGGACCTCGTCTGCCGTGAGCCCTCGGCCACCTGGGAAGGGCGGAGCGGGCAGAGCCTCTCCCCACTTGGGCCCCATCTCAGGGCAGGACAGCACCCGGCAGTGGTCACTCCAGGTCTGGAAGGTTGCCAGTGGGCACAGGCAGGGAGGGGGAACACCTGTGGAAGCTCCTGTTCACAGAGACCTCGGGGTCCCTTCCCCATCAGGTGCTGGGCTGCTGGAGGACAAGACCGGGTCTCGCCCCTTTCTGTGCTTTGACACCTGCCCAGTGCCGGCCTGGCACAGAGGCGGCAGACATTAGTTAAGTGAGCTCTGGGCCTGGTGCCTCCTGGGCCTGAGCCTGAGCTCCAGGGTCCCTGGGGTGGGGGCCGTGCATACAGGCTCTCCTCCCACCTTACAGCCCGGCCCCTGAGGGAGGTGTGAGGAGGGAGTGAGGAGGCAGGGAAGGTGGGGCTGTGCGGGCCTCACCTTGGGAACCACGGCTTGTACTCGCTTGATCAAAGTCCTGCAGAGCCAGCAGATGGGGAGGGGGATGGGGAACTTCTGCTCAGCGAGATCCTAGCGGAGAGAATGGCGTGGAAGTTGGGCTGGACACCGGGTTGGGCATCGGAGAAGGCATCCCTCAGGCATCCTCTTTTTCTACCCCTCCTGCCTCAGGCCCTGCCTAGAGCTGCTCATTTCCCTTCCGGTTCTGCCCCCAACCCAGGGCCCAAGGGCTCATAGGACTCGCTGTGTCCCAGCTCTCTCGATGGCCACCAGTGCGGGCCCTTCCTCACCTGCGTCTGAGGCAGTGCCTGGAGGGCCCCAGGCAGCGCGGGAAGGACCAGCTCGGACAGCAGAGGGTCCAGCAGAGGGTCCGGCAGCTCTGG
The DNA here is from genome assembly GCF_000147115.1 of Myotis lucifugus. Classification (NCBI taxonomy): domain Eukaryota; kingdom Metazoa; phylum Chordata; class Mammalia; order Chiroptera; family Vespertilionidae; genus Myotis; species Myotis lucifugus. The sequence goes on along the minus strand of NW_005871837.1, from coordinate 51,312 downwards.
CTCCCGCCCTGGCTCTGGACGCCCAGGTCTGCACAAGCCCAAGTGCTTGCAGATGGCACTGGGGTTCTAGGGAACAATGGAGGGGGAAGGGTTAAGGTGGGGGAGGGAACCCATTCCTGCCCGGCTGGCTCTAGCCTCAGGGACTAGGGCCACTGCCTTTGGGCCTAGAATCGGGGAGGGGGAGCGGGCTGGCTGGGGTTAGGGTTAGAGCTCTGTGGTGGTGGTTGGGGGGCGACATAAGGTGGAGATGGGGCCATGTGGGAACTTCGGGGCGGGTGCCTGGAAATGTGTGTGAATGAGTGTGAGCATGTATGTATGTGAGAATGAATGAGTGTATGTATGTGCATGAGTGTGTGTATGTGTGAGTGTGGGTTTTGTGTGAGATTGAGTGTGTATGTGAGTGTGTGGGCCTGTGGGCCTGTGTTTGTGTGAGGGCATAAGGGTATGTGAGGTGTTTGTTAAAGTGTGAACCCACTGTGTACAGCTGAGCAGATGGGACAGTGAGCTGGGCACCTGGCTGAGGGGCATTGTTTTTCCTGGGCCAGGTGGGCAGGGTCTGTTTGTGTGGTGTGTGTGGTGGGTGGGGTGCTGTGTGGGCATCTCTGGGCGGGTGGGCAGGGTCTGTGTGTGTGGTGTGTCTGTGGTGTGTGTGGCGGGTGGACAAGGTCTGTGTGTGTGGTGGGTGGGGTGCTGTGTGGGCATCGCTGGGCGGGTGGGCAGGGTCTGTGTGTGTGGTGTGTGTGGTGGGTGTGGTGAGTGGGGTGCTGTGTGGGCATCCCTGGACTAGGTGGGCAGGGTCTGTGTGTGTGGTGTGTGTGGCAGGTGGGCAGGGTCTGTGTGTGTGGTGTGTGTGGCGGGTGGGGTGCTGTGTGGGCGTCGCTGGGCAGTGGGCGGCGGGTGGGCAGGGTCTGTGTGTGTGGTGTGTGTGGCGGGTGGGGTGCTGTGTGGGCATCCCTGGACTAGGTGGGCAGGGTCTGTGTGTGTGGTGTGTGTGGCAGGTGGGCAGGGTCTGTGTGTGTGGTGTGTGTGGCGGGTGGGGTGCTGTGTGGGCGTCGCTGGGCGGTGGGCGGCGGGTGGGCAGGGTCTGTGTGTGTGGTGTGTGTGGCGGGTGGGGTGCTGTGTGGGCATCGCTGGGCGGTGGGCGGCGGGTGGGCAGGGTCTGTGTGTGTGGTGAATGGGGGTGATGTGTGTGGCAGGTGAGCAGGGTCTGTGTGTGTGGTGTGTGTGGCGGGGTGGGGTGCTGTGTGGGCATCGCTGGGCGGTGGGCGGCGGGTGGGCAGCCCTCACGATCTGGCTCTGGAAGTAGTCGAGGACCAGCGGGAAGTAGGCGTCGAGCACTTGGCGGCACTTGGGCACCAGCAGCTTCAGGGGCAGGACATCACACTCCTGCTCCAGGAACTTCCGCATCGCGTCCTGGGAGGCAGGCGGGAGCCACAGGGATGGAGAGGGGACAGTCAGCCGGCCCCCCGCGGTCAGCCTCTGCACACAGGGCACCACTGGCAGACTGGCCACCCTTTCCTCAGGGCACCGGAGTTCGAGAGGGCCGAGGGGTTAAGTAGCTGGGCCCCTTCTCCCTCCGGAACAACCATCTCTGGCTGAGCTCGCTCCCAGAGCCCTCTCCTGGCCAGCAGGTGCCCGGAGCCCCAGGCGACCGCAGGGCTCACCCTCGGCCTGGAAATGGGCCCTTTAAGAGGCGAACCTCTTCTTCCTGCTCTGTCCCCACCTGTTGGCCCCCAACCTTCATCCAGGGTCTGGGCCTTGTCACCTGGAAAATGTCCTCCTTGGTCATCTTGATGAGGATGAGGACGATGTCACTGCATTCCTGGCACAGGTCATCCTGGGGACGGGGACCCCAAGGTGGGGACATGAGTGAGGGGCATGTCCCCAGCTCAAGTAGGTGAGGCTCTCTCAGGCAGAGGATGACAGGCAACTACCCACCATCGCATCCCACCCCATTCATCCACCCCATCCCATCCCATCCCATCCCACCCCCTAGGGGGGCTCCAGTCCCCCAAACTTATCCAGAGTCTATGCAGCACCCTCTCTCCAGACGGCCAGCCCCGTGCACCCTTGGGTGGTACTCACGGCCTCCGCATGTCCCCAGACCTCCTGCAGGCAGTGCCCCAGCGCTCGGCACTGCAATGCTTGCTCCAGGCTTTGGCACCAAAACTCGGGGCCCCGGGCACAGGCCAGGGAGGAGGTGGTCCCTACAGCTTCTGTTTGGGGCCAGAGCAACCTTGGGATCCAAGCCACACCTGCCACCCTAACCTCGCCAACCTCCAAGCCCAGTTCTATTGGTAACACGTGGCCGTTAGACGCGCTGGAGTCAGACAGCTCTGCGTTCCACCAGCCTAGAGCCGGGCAGATGTGATGTTGGACAGGCCTTGGGGCCTCTCTGAGCCTCAGCTTCCCCATCTTTACAATGAGGGTAACACCCAGACTAGGGAAACGCCTGGCCCAGAGCCAGAGCTCAGTCAGCGTGAAGATGGCCTTGAAGCCCCTCAACACCTGGCCCCGGGGGAGAGCGGTGAGAAGCTGGGAGACTCACCAGCACCTGGGCCCCAGAGTGTGGGCAGCAGCAGCAGCCACAGCAGCGGGCGAGACGTGGCCATGGCACCTCCACAGCCTGGACGCTCTGCCCGAGGTGGGGCCTTATAGCTGCGGGCGGGGATGTGGGGCCAGGGCCGTGTGGAGCAGGGGTGACCTCAATGTTTGCCTTTGTCCTGGAGAGCCCTTCAGGTGCTTGGATCCCACCTTTTCCCAGCAGCGACACTCCTGCTTGCCTCCCTCCCCGTTTCTTCCCTCTCTCCCCCTCCCCCGCCTCCACCTGCTGCCTGTTCCTGCTGCCTTTGCCTCCTGCTCTCACACCCATGGGCCTGGACACCTGGCTTCCTCCAACCAGGGGGCTCTTGAGCCTCCACATCTGGCCCCATCTCGCTGAGCTACGGGAGAGAAACTGAGGCCAGGCCAGGGCCGCCAGAGTGACCCCTCCCGTCTCTACCCCAGGCCTCTTGGGCTCCCTCTGCTCTTGAGCAATGCTCTTCAGAGCTTCCTGCCTGGCTCTTGACCCAGGGCAAGCACCGGAGGGGCAAGCCGGACCCTCCTGGGCCACGTGCCCCCACACCGCCCTGACCTTTCCCCCAGGAAACTCCTCTGTTTCTGTGACACATGGTTGGCTTTAGTCAGAAGTGTTTACATGAAACAAAGAGGAAACGGAGGGCCAGAGTCTGAGACAAGGATGTAGGGCTGATTCTCCGAGTGGCTGTGGGACAGACCTGTCCAGGGGATGTGCCGTGTCCTCCAGGGAGGGGCTGGGGCACAGCTGGTGGTTCAGGAGGAAGAAACTGGCCTCTGCAGCTGCAGAGCGCTCAGGCCAGGCCCCCTGGGCAGGGCACACTCCCGGGAAAGCACACCATGTGATCTGGGGCAGACGCTGCTGCCGGAGGAGGGAGGACAGCACCCGCTCATGGCCACCACTGGGTGACCAGGTGATCTGAGGCTGAGGGGCCCTCTAGACTCCGGGTGGTGCTCTAACACTCACCATGTGGTCGGGCTGGAATTAGCACCAGGATGAAAATAGTTGGACACAGGGTGGCCCAGCGACACCCTCCAGGTCACACGGGGATTCGTGTTGACCTCAAGCCCGTGTCAGCATGACAACCACAGTTCCCACCATGAGAGTTGACCAAGGGTGTGTGTCACTGCGTGACTGGGAACCCTGTGAGGCGCACACAGGCTGGAGAAGGTGGGACTGAAATGTGCTTGTGCTTGTAGTTTAGTGTTAAACAAATTGTGTGGATACAATCAGGCCTGGCTGAGCAGGAGAGCGGGGACTGGTGCTGGCTGCCTGCAGGGCTGTGTTGGTCAGGGGCGTCTAGCTGCTGTAACAAAGAGCCCTGGAGTCCACCGGCTTCCCACAGTACATTCTTCCTACCCATGTCACAGCACAGAGCAGCTGGGCCTCTGTGGGAGGCTCTGGTCCCCAGCCACTCAGGGTTCTAGGAAAGGGGCGAGTAGAGAGAGCTGTCCCAATAACACCTTTGTGAGAGGTGGGGACACAAGGACGTCCTGGGTACCATAGCCAAGAGAAGTCGAAAAAGGCATTTCTTTCACTGTTGACAACAGGATGTGCCCAGAGACTGCCAGAAATACTTGGGAGTGGAGGAGACTTTTAAGGGATGAAATTCTTGCAATAGCCGGAAGGGAGGGACCCTGGAAGGTGAAGTTAGTACCCTGGCATTGACTCCCATTTTAAGCCTGTGTTGTGATAACCTCATTTATTCATTTTTACTCATACATTCAATTAAAAATATATAATCGACACCTGGCCGGTGTGGGTCAGTGGTTGAGTGTTGACCCAGGACCCAAGAGGTCACCAGTTTGATTCCCGGGCAGGGCACATGCCTGGGTTGCTGGCTCGGTCCCCAGTAGAGGGTGTGCAGGAGGCAGCTGATCGATGATGTTTCTCTCTCATTGATGTTTCTATTTCTCTAGCTCTCTCCCTTCTTCTCTCTCTAAAACTCAACTAAAACATATAAAAATGAAGAAAAACAATGTGTCAGGCACTATTCGAGGCACTGGAGATGCAAGACTGAACAAACAGATAACATTCTTGCCTGTTCCTCCTCCTGGGAGCTGTTTAGGGAGGCAGGTGTCTCTCTAATTGAACTTTGGGCCCCGGGGGCAGGGATCTCACCTAATTCAGATCTATGGCTCTCACAGGACCCTTGAGGGGCTTTGTCCATAGTGTGTGTGCAAGCATACTTCCTGAACCAGGTGGTCTCGATGGATTAATCCTGCTCAGGATATAACAGATCAACATGGGAACATCTTCCAAATGGCACTTTGTGTTTATCCAGTAACAAGCACTACTGAGGCAAAGGATGAACTAAAATTAACTTGCAGGCTTCCCTAAAGCTAGCAAGAAAAAGCCCGGCTTTGGAGACATTTTTGCTATTTTTATGTTAATTTATTTCTAATTGCAAAAATACTTGTATCGGGTATTTTAATGTTACAAGTAAGAGAGAACTTGACTCAAACTGACTTACATGTAAAGGAAATTTTTGGTTCATGGAATTAAAAAGTCCAGAAATAGATCAAGTAGTTGGATGCAAAGCTTGGTCCATAGGCTCACATCGTGTCCCTGGGATCTGGCTTCTCTCCGTGCCTGTTCTCCGATTCCCGGTGTGTCTTCTCCCAGCTCCTGGTGCTCCCCTCTCGGAGTGAAATGGGGGTGGCTGTTCCAGATGTCACCGCTTTCCCCCCACTGTCCAGGCAGAGAGTGGGGTCCTCTGGTAGCTCTGATGACAGAGGAAACGTTTCTTCCCTGAAAACCCTGCAAACATCTCACATTTCATTGGCTCAAAATGGGGTACGCACCCATCCCTGAACCCACCTCTCTGCCAGGGCAGTGGGACGCACTGATTGGCTGACAATAGACAGGGTTCGTCCCTGCAGATGGCTGAAATGAGGGAGGGGCAGTGCCCCCAAAGTCTTGGTACCCACATAGAAGGAAGGGAGTGGGTACTGGAAGGAGACATTGATAACTGTCGTAAGAAATCCAGCCCAGCTGGCATGGCTCAGTGGTTGAGCTTAACCTATGAACTAGGAGGTCACGGTTCGATTCCCAGTCAGGGCACATGCCTGAGTTACAGGCTCAATTCCCAGTGGGGAGCATGCAGGAAGCAGCCAATCAATGATTCTCTCTCATCATTGATGTTTCTCTCTCTCTCTCTCCCTCTCCCTTCCTATCTGAAATCAATAAAAAATATATTAAAAAAAAGAAAAGAAATCCATGCACAAAAGTGGGCAATGGAGAAAGGGAAAGTTGCCTGTAATCCTAATTTCAGAAAGGGACTCTGGTGACTTTTGGCTGCATTCTCTTCCAGGTTTTCCCATGCATATTTCAACACATGTGTTACATACATGTACATTTATTTGTGTGGGAGGCTGAATGCAGCCCCTCCACCCCCAATATGTCTCACTCTAAACCCAGAATTGTGGAGTGTGCTAAACTCTCACTCCTGTAATTTGGTTACTTATATATTACTAGAGGCCCTGTGCATGAATCTGTGCATGGGTGGGGTCCCTCAGCCTGGCCAGCAAATGGGGCGATCAGGGCAGTTGGCTTGGGGGAGGGAGGGACCACGGGAGGTTGGCTATGGGAGTGCACCGACCACCAGGGGGCAGCTCCTGCATTGAGCGTCTGCCCCCTGGTGATCAGTGCGCATCATAGTGAGCGGTCATTTGGTCATTCAGTCATTTGGTCGCTTAGGTTTTTATATATATAGATATGGTACAGTTAACATTAAGACAGAGAAAGGGTATTCATTTGGGCCTAGCATAATATGAATATTAAGAACAGAGAACTCCAAACTGGTAGCAAAAGGGGAAGTCAGAGGGATTCAAAGTGCCATTGCTGGCTTTGAATATGAAGGTGGCCAGGAGCCGAGGAATGCCGGCAGCCTCTAGGAGCTGAGGGTGACTCTGGTGGACAGGCTGCAAGGAAAGAGAGACGTTACTGCTACAATTGCATAGAATGGAATTGCGCCAACACCCTGGATGAGCTTGAAAGTGGATTCTTCTTAGGGCTCCAGATAGGAGCCCAGGCTGGCCCACCAGACTTCAGACCTTCAGAACTGTGAGATGTTAAATGATATTGTTTTAAGCTGCTGAGTTTTTTTGTGACCTGTTATGCAGCAATAGAAATCTAATAAAATGTGTCATCCTTATTTGATTAAGAGGGATTATCTTATGCCCAATGTTCTGCAACTTAGCTCCCTCCCCACTTAGTTTATCTTGAACATCTTCTTAAGTTAGAACATATAACTTTAACTCCTTTTTATGCCTATATAATGTTTCATTTTCTGAGCTACACCATAATTTACTTACCCATTCCCCTGCTGGTGGATTATTTTCAGTTGTTCAGGACTAGGAATGAGACCTCAAAGAATACCTTCCTATGTACGTCTGTGGCGTTCCCTCAGGACTTTTAGGTGAGCTAACTCTGAGAGCCGCTGAAAGGGCCGGCATAATTAAATTCTGGAACACCGCTGGCAGCTCTTAAAGATGCCTGCTGGCCTTCCCTGCCATGAAGGAGAGGCTGCCTTTCTCATCCCTGAAATTGTGAATCGTTTTTTTCTTCCAACTGTAAAATGCATGTAACAAATTTGCTATAGTAACCACTTTTTAAAGTATTTTTATTAATTAATTAATTTATATTTATTTTTTAAGAGAGAGGAAGGGAGAGGGAGAGAGAGAGAGAAGCATCCATGGAAAACATGGATCAGCTGCCTCCTGGACGGCCCCTATTGGGGATTGAGCCTGCAGCCCAGGCATGTGCCCTGACCAGGAATCAAACCAGCAACCTTTCAGTTCAGAGGATGATGACCAACCGACTGAGCCACGCCGGCCAGGGCTGTAGTGAGTGTGCAGTTCAGTGGTATTAAACCTAATCACATTGTTGTGCAGCCATCACCATTCTTGATTTCTAGGCCTTGTTCATCTTCCCAAACGGAAACTCTGTATACCTTCAGCAACACGCCCTGCCTCTATGATTTGGCTGCTACTCTAGGTACTTCACATGCGTGGGGTCACCCAGCATTTGCCTTTTTGTCACTGGCTTATTTCACTGGGCATCATATCCTCAAGGTTCATCCATATTGTAACATGTTTCACGATTTCCTTCCTTTTTGAGGCTGAATAATATTCTGTGTGTGTGTGTGTGTGTGTGTGTGTGTGTGTGTGTGTGTGTGACACTTTGTTTATGGAATTGTGGACCTTTTAAGTGTCCCTAAAATTACACCTGTAGGTTGTGGCTGCCATTGGTTGGGAGGGGATTTGCGTCCATTGTCAGTTCATGTTCTTTCCTGCTTTAGTGGCCCAGCCCCCAGTTGTCTGGGCTTTAGGAGGAAGGGGTCCAGGGAGGCCTCCCACAGGCTCTGGGTCTCCCTTCCTCAGGAAGAGGCGCTTCGGACTCTCCTCTCCCGACCAGGCAGGAAGACACGTCAGGTAGAGACCCAAGGGGACCAGTGGCCATGCCAAGAGACCTGTGCAAAGTATTGAGGGGAAATGTGGAGCCTGAAGAAGGCATCCTGAGGAAGGAGGGGCTGAGAGGGAGCAGAGCTCCGGCAGGGAGAGGAAGAGAGAGGCAGGGAGCCTGCTGATGGGACTGCCTGGGACAGGGGACTCGGGGGCGGGGGTGGGGGTGGGGGGAATGGCCGCTGCAGGGGAGGGAGGAGAAACCGATTCTTACCAGAAGGGTGCCGGCTGTCGTTCCTACAAGAACAGGTGGCTTTCCTGGGGGATCGGTCAGGTCACCATACCTGATGGAGCCCTGGCTGTGGCCAGAGCTGCGCTGGGCATGGTGGTGGGTGAACCAATGGCACAGCCCTTCTCTCAAGAAGCCCTGCTGTCTTTCTGAGAACACAGGACAGACACCCCATCCACCAGGAAGCTCAGTCTTGAGAAACACCGACCCCCAAACCCAAACCTTAGTGGCTTAGGACCACAAATGTTTGTTTCCTGCCCAAGCTCATGTGCAGGGCGGGGGACCATGGGCTCTGCTCATCACAGTCTCCTGGGTGCGGAGACACACAGACACCGCCTTGAGCGTGGCCGCTCACCGGGCCAGGGGAAAAGAGAATTCCCAATGTCCCAATGTCGCAAATGCTCCAGCCGGCCGGGACCCACCTCCCTTCTGCTCAGATGCATCTCCCAGAACAGGCAGGGCCCCACCCTATTGCATACTGCGCGGCGAGGACGTGCAATTCCGCTTCTGACCAGCAGTTGGCGCCCGGGAGCGAGGCACAGAAGCCATGCGCGGAGCCCTGAGACCCCGAACCTCCTTTCTTGGTGGCTTTACTGCGCTGAGCATGAGCCCCTGGGGGTTCCGTCTCTCGGCACCCCAGGCCCACAAGGCGCTCCTTCATGGCAGGCCGGTTAAACAAGCCCAACCTCCTGTGATTTCTTGCAGCACCAACCCCCCGGGCTTCACAGCATCTTAACTCCCCTTTCTTACTATTCCACTCATTTGCGTGACTGTCTTTCACTGGAACGGGGGCTCCATGAGGACAGGCCCGTGTTTGTGTTACTCGCCTTCCGGTCCTTAGTGCCTGTCT
>NW_005871837.1:0-42093 GCF_000147115.1 Myotis lucifugus | reverse complement strand
CTCCTAAGAGGACAGGCTTTCCGTTAAGGTTCCCGAGATGGGGCCGTGGAGAAGGAGCAACTGGACTGACTCCGGCCCCGGCAGGCCGGCTCCTGCCAAACCACAGCGAAGGTGCACAGCGGAGAAGCCCAGCACATCCCCCTTAATCAGCAGAAGGCGGGACGCTCCGGCGAGGGAGGAAGACCCGCCGTGGGAGCTGTGTGTGTGCGAGAGCAATTCCTGGGAGAGTCCTCCTCCTCGGGGAAGAAGAAACCAGCTCAGAGCCTGAGCCTGCAGCAGAGCCCTAGCGTTTTGGCTGCCCCAAGTGCGGGTCAGATCTAAAAACAGCCGGGTGTACCCGCCCGCGTGGCTCAGTGGTTGAACTTTGACCTCCTGTGAACCAGGAGATCACGGCTTGATTCCCGGTCAGGGCACATCCCGGGGCTGGGGGCTCAATCCCCAGTGTGGAGCGTGTAGGAGGCAGCCGATCAATGATTCTCTCATCATTGATGTTTCTTCTATCTCTCTCTCCCTCTCCCTTCCTCTCTGAAATCAATAAAAAATATTTAAAAAACAAAACAAAAGAAGACAAAAAACATCCAAGTGTGTCCCCAGCTCAGACCCCAGGGAGCTCTGACCCAGTCCCGGCGACAGATGTCTGTGAGTAAACACTTAAAGAGAGGCTTTGGCCGAAGCGCTGGGACATGTCTGTTCCCGTGGCCGACACGTGAGAAGCCAGAGTGGCATGCGGGCTTTTGATCATTTCAGGATAGAACTCTCAGCTTTGGGGTCTCCAGGTGCCAGGAGAGGGAGGGAGGGCCCTGGCAGGGAGGGCCACAGGCAGCAAGACCTGGTGGCAGTGCAGAGGGGGCAGTGCCTGTCACCACACTGCCGCTGGCCTGACGCATAGGAGAACGAGTCGCAGTCATGGTGGAGGAGCAGTGGGTGAGAGGTATGAAGTCCTGCGGTGGCCCAGGTAAGAGACAATAAAATGTGATTAAACACCACTGTCCTGAATTGGTATTCCTGGGGAAACTTGAGTTAGCAACGAAAAAATGGAAATACAGGGAAAAGACTGGCAGGAGGCATGCCGAGTGGTTGAAAATGGCTATTTCTTGGTAGAATTATGTGTGATCATTACAAACTATCTCTGTACTTAAAAAAAAGGGCCTGAAAAGCAATGAAACCAAAGAAAGGAAAACTTCCCTCCTTCCTCAAATATACTAGCAAACAAGATGCTTTTAGAAAACAATTCAAGTCCTAGCCGGTTGCTCAGTGGTTAGAGTGTCGGCCGGCGGACTGATGGGTCGCAGGTTTGATTCCGGTCTAGAATATGTACCTTGGTTGCAGGCTCAATCCCTGGCCCTGGGTCGGGGTGCGTGAGGGAGGCAACCAATGGGTGTGTCTCTCTCGCATCGAAGTTTCTCTCTCTTTATCACATGCCCTCCCTTCCACTCTTTCTAAAAATCAGTGGAAAAAATATCCTTGGGTGAGGATTAATAAAAAAAGAAAGAAAGAAAGAAAGAAAGAAAGAAAGAAAGAAAGAAAGAAAGAAAGAAAGGAAGAAAGAAAGAAAACAGTTCAAATTAGTATAGATTCGGCCCTATTTTGGTTGTGTGGCAAGGCAGGGCTGGTCTGAATCAGCAGTACTACAGGAGAAGCAGGAATCCCCAAACATGGAGGGTCGGGCTGGGACATAAGATCTGGAAGGGTGAGAGCAGTGGTCCCAGTCTTGTTACAGGAGGTGGCACTGGATGTGGCAGGGCTCCGGCACCAGGACACCCAGCAGCAGAAGCCAACGTCCAAGTGAGGCCGCAGGGGTCATCCGGATGGAGCTGGTAGGTGTGAGATGGGGAAGGGGGAGGGGTGGAGGTGAAGGCTCAGAGGGGGCTGTAGGAACCCTGCTTTGGAAGCTTCCAGATCCAAGGTCTTGTCAACCTTAGAAGCCAGAGATGGAAGTTGCCATGACTGTGGAGCTTCTCAAAAGAGGGAACCAGCCCTGACCAGTGTGGCTCAGTTAGTTGGAGTGTTGTCCTGTACACCAAAAGGTCATGGGTTCGATTCCCAGTCAGGGCACATATCCAGGTTGTGGGTTCAATCCCTGGTCTGGGTTTGTACGGAAAGCAGCCAATCGATGTTTCTCTCTCACGTCGACATTTCTCTCTCTCTCTCCCTCTCTCTTCCTCTCTCTAAAATCAATGAAAACATATCTATATATAAAGAGGAGACAATATAGGGGTGGTGCAAGGATGGGAGAATTATGAAAAGTTATTCGAGGAAGAGCAAAAGATGGACATGAAGGAGAAAAGGTGATGTAAGAGAATTAACTTCCGAGAGCAGAGGCCTGGGCGAGGGCTGGGCCCCTCTTGGGGCCTGGGCAGAGGTTTGCTAACCCCTGAGAAACTACTGACCTCTCCCTGTGTCACACTCTGAAGTGTGACTCAGCTGGTGTTGGCCTGTGGTCAGGAGCGCAGCCTCAGCTCTGATCAACAAGGGAGGTTCGAGAGTCAGCCCTCACCATCGATCTGTCTTTAGTTGCCACAGTGGTGCATCGGGAGCTTTTGTCCAAGACACGAAACAGGTGTGCTTGTCGTTTCTCAACCACCGGTCAAGCTCCCAGGGTCCTCAGGCTGACGAAGCACCAGACAGGCCCTTAGAGTCAGCTGATGCAGGAACATTCTGTAACATCTGTTTGAGAAGGTATCCAGGGAGGTGCATCCAAAATAGTGAGAGGAAACTAGACCATGTGAGGCTCCTTCTAATCATCCATCCATTTATTCCATCCATCATGCGATTTCCTTCCCTCATTTCTTCCTTGCAGATCAATTCCATCCTATCCACCCGTCTGTCCATCCATCCATCCATCCACCCACCCATCCATCCATCCATCCATCCATCCATCCATCCATCCATCCATCCATCCAAAAGGACACAAGGGGACAGGCATGCTCACTTTCCTGACTGCTGTAACGGTTTCACAGTTGTATACATGTGTCAAAACTCATTAATTTGTACACTTTAGGTGTATGCAGGTGAGTGTAGTTAATTATATATCAACAAAGTTGGGAAAAGGAAGGTAATTAGTGAACATCTATCAACAATGTTCCCAAAGAGGTATAAATACTTTTTTTGGAATTATTATTTTTTTAAATACTATTTAATAAATAATATCATAACCCTAAAAGATATATTATAAAAATGTATGAAATTTAGTATGTGTAGGGAGGCTGTCCTGAGTCATAATTCTGTCCCATTTAAAAATTATGATTCATATTATAGTTGTAAGTTTTGATTAGTTTTATTGTTCAAACATTAGCAAATTATTTTAAAATATGTTTTTATTGATTTTAGAAAGAGAGGAAGGGGGCCCAGCTGGCGTGGTTCAGTGGTTAAGTGTCGACCTACAAACCGGGAGGTCATGGTTCAATTTCTGGTCAGGGCACATGCCCAAATTGTAGGCCCAATCCCCCGTGTAGGCCGTGCAGGAGGCAGCCAATCAATTATTCTTTCTCATCATTGATGTTTCTCTCTCCCTCTCCTTTCCACTCTAAAATCAATAAAAATATATTTAAAAAAATAAAAGAAAGAGAGGAAGGGACAGGGGAGAGAAAAACATTGATGTGAGACAGAAACATGAATTAGCGGCCTCCAGCATGTACCCTAGCTGGGGATCAAACCTGCAACCTGGGCATGTGCCTCGACCAGGAATTGAAACCGGCAACCTTTCAGTGCATGGGATTATGCTCAACCAACTGAGCACAGGGCATACGTGTAGTGAAATATATGGTTCTTAGGTGTGTAGTGTGATGAGCCCCTCCCCCGCCCCCATATATTTTTATTGATTTCAGAGAGGAAGGGAGGAGAGAGAGATAGAAACATCAGTGATGAGAGAGAATCATTAATTGGCTGCCTCCTGTATGTCCCCTACTGGGGGTTGAGCCTGCAACCCAGGCATGTGCCCTTGACTGGAATCTAACCTGGAACCCTTCAGTCTGCAGGCCAGTGCTCTATCCACTGAGCCAAACTGGCTAGGACAATGCGATGAGTTTTTAGATGCATATACCATGCAATTCACACCCCAATCAAGATATAGAACATTTCATCACCTCAGAAGGCCCCCTGGTGCCCTTCCCACATTCTCCTCTCATATCTTACCATTTTTTCTGCTTTTTTCCCCACCATAGATGCATTTTGCCTGTTCTAGAACTTCATATAAGTGAAATCATATAGAACCTAGTCTTTTGTGTCTGACTTCCTTTTGCTCCGTGTCTGAGATTCATTATTTTGTTACATGTATCAGCAATCATTCCATCTTATTGCCAAGGAGTATTTATTATATACCTTAGTGTGTTTATTCATTTACCTGTTGATGGGCATTTGGGTTATTTATCATTTTTGGTTCTAATGAAACATTTTAGCAATAATCTCTTCCTTTGACTTTTTTATTGTAGTACAATATATATACTAAAATTTGCCATCTTGAGCACTTGAAATGTACAATTCGGTGGCATTCATTACCTGTAAAATGTTGTGCCACCATTACCAATATCTATTTCCAGAAAAATTGTCATCATCTCAAACAGAAACTCGTTCATTTCTCCTCCCCGCAGTCCCTGGTAACCTCTACTCTGCTTTCTGTTCCTATGAACTTGTCTATTCTGGACGACTGATGTGAGTGGTATCATACAATATTCATTTCACTTAGCATGATGTTTTCAGGTTCGCTCATGTTGTACATGCCTCAGAACTCGGTCCCTTTTTATGGATTGATAGCATTGCATTGCGGATTTGCACCACATTCTGTTAATCCAGTCACCTGTCGATGGACACCTGGGTTGTTTACGCCTTTGGCTCTTGTGAACAATGCTGCAGTGAACACTGATGTACAATTATCTATCGGAAGGCCTGTGTGTAATTCTTCTGGTATATTTCTAGGAGTGTAATCGCGGGGCCGTCTGTCTGTGAACATCCTCAGATAGTCTTTGCATGTACATCTGTTTTCATCTAGCATGAGTCAAAGTGTAGAGGTGGAATGGCTGGGTCATTGGGCAGATGTATGCTTACCTCCATGAAAAAGTGTCAACTTAAGTTTCAGTGATCGGGCCGTTTTGTGCTCCCACCAACAATGTGTGAAGCATCGGTTGCTCCACACCCTCACCAACATTGGGTGTGGTCTTCCCCACACCCCGCCCTTTCTGTGCCAAGTGATTAGTGTGATTTTTAACATCTCACTATCTTGCTCAATAGATATTTATTTTTTAAAATTGAGATATAATCAACATATGATACTATGTTAGTTTCAGGTGTACAACGGAAGGATCTGGTATTTGTATATATTGTGAAATGTTCACCACTAAGTCTGGTTAGCACCCATCAGCATACGAGTATGTGGTCACACTTTTTTTTCTTGTGATGTGAACTTTTCCTCTCTTAGCAATTACCAAGCATACAATACAGTGTCATGAGCCACAATTACCATTACATCCTCAGGACTTACTTATTTATAACTAGAAGTTTGTATCTTTTGAACACCTCCACCCACCACCAACTGTTCTCTCTTTTGATGAGTTTGGTTTTTTGTGTGTATCTGTTTTTTGTAGATTCCACATGTAAATGAGATCTTGTCTTTTTTAAAAAATATATTTTATTAAAAAAATATATATATTTTATTGATTTTTTACAGAGAGGAAGGGAGAGGGATAGAGAGTTAGAAACATCAATGAGAGAGAAACATCGATCAGCTGCCTCCTACACACCTCCCACAGGGGATGTGTTCGCAACCAAGGCACATGCACTTGACCGGAATTGAACCCGGGACCCTTCAGTCTGCAGGCCGACACTCTATTCACTGAGCCAAACCGGCCAGGGCGAGATCTTGTCTTTTTAATTGTAGTCATTTTGATGCCATTATCTTGTACTTTTAATATAGAATTCCCTCATGACTTATGATATTGAGCACTTTTTCAAGTGTTTATTGGTCATCCTTATCTTCCTTATAAATTAACTGTTCAAATATTGTGCCGTTTGAAAAACTATAGCTTTATTATTATGGAAGCAGTCGTTGCTACAATAAGGAGCTCATAGATAGACCCACATGTATACGGTCAGTTGATTTCTGACCAAAGTGCCAAAGCAATTCAATGGGAAAAAAATTTTTTTTTCCACAAATTGATCTGAAACAATGGAACCTCAGCCCAGCTCATTTGAGATGAATCATAGACCTAAATGTAAAAATTAAAAATGATAAAACTCCTAGAAGAAAACAAGGGGGCATCTCCATGACCTCGGAGGAAGCAGAGAGTCCCTGAAGAAGACACGGAAAGCAGTCACTTTCACGCAGGAACTCTGGGCCGGGGCTTGGCTTGCCATGTACCATCCACAGATCCCACCAATAGGAAGACAGTGGGGCCTGCTTGGGGGTTCTTCACACCGGACCCCCGAGGCCTGTGTAGAGACTTGTGACTAACTGTGGGGACTGTGTCCTGTACCCTCAACACCCCAAGCAAGGACTTACTGGAATGTTTGATCTGATCTCACCGCAAACTCCACAACAAAGAGAGACATGAGTCACCTTCCGGGGCCGTTTCCCCTTAATTAACGTGGTCCTCACACATTAGTCCAAGGTCTCCACCAGTGCTCAGAGCAGGCCTCGGTCATGAAGAAGCCTGAGGACAGGAGGGGGATGTTGTCTGAGCTGCTGCCAGAGGGGTAGCAGCTTTGCCCTGGACACTTAGAGACAGGACCCGTGTGGAGTGGGGGAGAACTCGGGGCCTGGAGTCTGATAGACCTGGGTTCAGATCCTCACACCTGTCCTCTCAGAGCTGTGTGTCCTTGGGCCTGTCTGAGCCCTGGTTTCCTTGTATGAGGTGAATCGAGTTTGGCATCAATTGACCGTTTGGTCTGAGGGCTGTTCTAGGCATGGTGGGCACCCTGACCGTGGGGCCTGCCTTGCCTTCAAACAGTCCACCTGGAGGTGGAGACAAATGCAGTACCTCAGACTCAGCTTTGCCCAAACAAGCTCCCTTTCCTACATTTCCTGCTTCACCACCAGTCCCTCAGCCTCCCAGGCCCCAAACATTGCCAAACTTGTGCTTCTCTCCTCTATGTCCTGTACCCAATTAGCTACAAAGGCCTATCAACTCTTCCTTTAAAATGCCTTTTAGCAAGCAATCCTCCTGTAGCCGACACTGCTATTGCCAACCCGATTCCCATTCCTTCTTATTCTTCCCGGCAGGATCCCAGGTTTGCTCAGTGTGGCAGCAAAAGGCACTCCATCCCTGTCCGCTCACAGAAGCTGAGTGGAGGCCCTGCAGGGCTCAGGGAAGGGCCGTGTTCTAGACAAGGAGGCTGAGCTGCAGTGAGGACTCAGCCTGGCTGGGCCTCCTGGGCAGTGGCTGGGTGGGCTCCCTAGCGATGGCACTGAGGGGCCTGGGTGGGACGTGCTTCCGGGAGGGTCCTGGCAGGTGCCTCTCCCATCTCTGCAGCCGGAGGTGAAAGACCCCAAAGGAGGTGGAAGCTGGGGTCTAGTCTCCCCACCCACTCAGCTCAGAAAGTTCTAGTCTGTGTGTGTGGGGACGATAGGGAGCATGGAACCCCCCTCTACCTGAGGTACCGCTACTCCCCCCTCTTCTCCCCAAATTGGTGTTTGTGGTAAACCCTGTGACGTGGGGAGGTGACCTATCAGAGAAGAAGGACGCGGCAAGGTCAGACTGCAGGGCTCCCAGCCTCTATAAAATGGGGCGTGGGGGCTGCCTGGGCAGCTGCCCACCATGGCCTCCTGGGTCCTCCTGCTCCTTGCCTCGGCGCTCCTGGGCTCCCCAGGTAAGGACAGCCCCACAGTGTGGATCCCCATGGCTCCCCACCCCTCCCCAGCTCTCTTGCCATCATCACGGAGGCCTTTCCCTCAGAACCAGGTCCAGCCCAGCCTGCCAGTGACCTGGCCGATGGGAGAGACAGCGCGTGGGAAGGAGTGACTCTGCTGTTTCTTCCCCAGGTCTGGCCTTTTCTGGTGTGGCCTCTGAGTGCTCCGACCCGGCAATGGCCCCCCTGGGTGATGGAGAGCAGCTCTTCCCGGGCCTGGTCCAGGGGGGCCACCAGGTACTGGGTTCCTGCTCACCTCCTCTGACGCTCCTCTCTCTCCTCCAGGGACAATGCCAGGGCAAGGGCTGGGGGTCTCTGAGGAGCAGGGAGCAGGAGGGGAGGTTGAGCTGCTTTGGTTCACACCCAGGCCTGAGGATGGTGGTGCTTCATTGGTCTGCTAGGCCCTCCCCAAGAGGGCCCTCTGGTGTCTGACAGGAGAGCAGGAGAGGGGTACATGCAGGCTGGCAGACATGTTGTCCTGGGGTCTCTCGGGGGGGTGGGGGGGTGGTCAAGGGCCAGCCAGCCTTGTCAGGCCCTTAGGACAGAAAGATCACAGATGAACCTGCTGGCCTGGGAGTGTGTGGGAGACGCCTCGAGGGCCTTCCTTTCCTGACAGGGTGACCTGCCGACCACAAGGGAGCAGAAGGGCGTCACCTGTCGGCTGTGCAAGGGGATAATCCAGCAGCTGTTGGACATGGTGGGGGAGGATCCTGATGAGGTGAGGCTTGCGGGGCCTCGGCCTGCTGCTCAGGGATTGGGCGGCCTGGGCCGATCTCCCTGGATTCCCGCAGGGGCTCCCGGGTCCCTCCAGCGTCTGTGGATGGACCTCAGAGAAACCCGGGAAATCACGACACTCTGGGAGTGTGGACGTGGGAGGAGGAGCGGCCATGGTTCCGGGCAGTTCTCAGGGCAGAGCTTTGGGAGGCGGGACCAGGGCCCAAGTCAGCCCTGGTAAATCCCAGACCTGCAACTGGCTGCGTGGGCTGAGGAGTCACGAACCCCGGGCTCTGTGTTCTCATCTGTGGAATGAGATGGACAATCATTTCCACTGGGCATGTCGCCTACGCCCTTACAGGAGCAGAAGGGGGTGGGGGGCTATGCTCTGAACCCAACGGGCACTGAATAAATGCCTACAGGGGGATGTGTCACGACCAAGAACCATGGTCTCCCTCTCCCTCCCTCTCCCTCACTCCTCCAACCCGCTGAGCATCTTGGCACTGCCGGGCCCACCCTCAGGCCTGGGTATGCAGATGTGTCTTTCTCCACGGGGATGGCAGAACAAGACACTTTAAAATCACAGGTGCCAAGGCTTCAAGCTCTGATCGCCTCCTGACCTTCCCACACACCCCCTGTAGGTGGAGAACCAGCCAGGCCCTGACCCAGGAGGCCACATGGGCAGAACTTTTAATATGGGTCTGGCAGCCATGGCACCATTCTCCACTCAGAAGCCAGGGGGCAGTGGGACAGGGGGCTGAAACCCTGCAGGGCCAATAGTCTTCTCTCAAGAGCCCCTACTGGCCAGCCTTTGGCCAGAGCCTGGGGACTGGGAGTGGGAGCCGGGCCCTGTCTCTCCAGTCCCTGCTCCCATGGCCACCTGGCACCAGCTCCTCCCGCCCAGCGCTGCCCAGGGCCCAATGCTGCCGGGGCCTGCAGGGTGGCAGAGCTGGGCAGGGCTCCTCTGGCTCCTGTGTCCCACCATGATGCTGCCATTGCAGGATACCATCGCCCAGGCTGCGTCTCGAGTGTGCAGCAAGGTGAAAGGCGTCCTGAGAGGCCTCTGCAAGCGCACCATGAGGAAATCTCTTCAGCGCATCTCCAAGGACATCATGGCTGGCAAAGGGGCCCTCGAAATCTGTGCAGACATCCGCATG
The DNA here is from genome assembly GCF_000147115.1 of Myotis lucifugus. Taxonomy (NCBI): domain Eukaryota; kingdom Metazoa; phylum Chordata; class Mammalia; order Chiroptera; family Vespertilionidae; genus Myotis; species Myotis lucifugus. Next base: position 32,383 of record NW_005871837.1, on the reverse strand, counting down.
TGCAAGTCCCAGGCAGGTGAGTGCAGAGGTGACAGCAGGGCCTGGTTCCTGAGGGCCCCACACAGCCTCCCCCAGCAGGCGTGACATGGGTCAAAAACACACAAAAAAGCCACATAGAAACTCCATAAGCAGCTCATGGGTGTCCCTCCATGCTCCCTTGTTTTGACACATTACTTCCCTCACTTCCAACATGGGCAAGTGTGGAGAAGTGGGGCCGGTGGGCGTTAGCTGGAAATGTTGGAGAAGCTCTCACCAAGAGCTTTGGGAAATGCTCCTAAGGTCTTGGGGCTTTGACCCCTGGCAATCCTGTCATCAAATCAGGTCTCCATCTCCCCTCAGCTGTGTGACCTGGGCAAGAACATAACCTCTCTGGGCTCCAGGTTCCTCATCTTTGAAGGCGGGGGAGGGGGGTAATAATCCCTATTTCTGAGGTTGGAATGAGGATGAATGAGATAAAGAGCTTAACCACCAGGAGATGCCCTGGGACTGAGATATTTCATTGACTTCAGAGCCCCATCAACTCCAGTCCCCAGCCCTGCCAGACCTTTGGGGATGGGAGCCGAGGCCACATCCTTCCCATGACCCTGGGGCCTGAGAGCTGGGCTGGGGAATCCTGCTGGGCAGGGAGGGCTCCCCCAGCCCCTTTCCCAGCACTTTCCAGGCTCTGCCCAGAGAGAACATTGGGGCTGGAGGGGGCCTACAACTGGCCCTGGCAGCTTCTCTAGCCTCAGGGATGCTTTGGGCCCTAATGCTGCAGATACAGGGGTCGCTGCTTAGTGTGTGGTCGGTCCCCATCGCTTCCTGTCATTAGATCCTGTGGCTTTTATCTTCAAGGCCCCACAACCTGCACGGTCTCCTACTGGCTTCCAGGATGTGGCTCTGGTGTGCTGAGCAGCAACAGGTGGCTCTGAGTCCCCGTTTCCCTTTAGACCCCACACACCCCACAGCTGTCTCTTCTCTGCATTCTAGGTCTCCTGTTAGCCTCTGGCTCCACCCTGGGGAGAAAGCACAAGAACTCCAGCCCTGGCTCCTGGCCCCTCCTTCCTTCCTAAATCCAGAGTCAGCCTCCAGTTTCTCTCACCTCCCTCCTCCTGCTCCCCCTCCCCAGACACCCCCGCCCCCCTGCTGTTCTGGAGAATAAAACGTGCAAGCTTTCAGGCAGCTTCTTTCCTTTGGTGATTTGTGGGGTGGGTGTGGGGGGTGGGATGGGTGGAGGCATGTCAGGGTGACTCATCTATTCATTCAGTAAAGGTGTGATCTGTGGCCCCCACTCGGTTCTATGTGCTGGGGATTAAGTGGTGGACATGGCAACCTCAGCAGCTCTCACACATCTACACTAATAAAAGACAAACATGCAAATTGACTGTACCTTCGCTATGTCTTAAGCCATGCCCACCAGCCAATCAGAGTGACTATATGCAAATTAACCCAACCAAGATGGCGGCCGGCAGCCATGAAGCTGGAGCGAGCAGGAGGCTTGGTTGTCCCAATGATGGAGGAAGCCAAGTTTCCCCACCTGCTGCGGAGGCTCTGAGCTCCACTCAAAGCAACAAAGTTTCAATTATAGAAGGTAAATAAACCCCAGAATAAAAAAAGAAAAACGAAAAAAAGGAGAGGCTGGGAGCTTCCGTCGCCACGGGGCTTGGCCAGCCTGAAAATGGCCCTCAGCCCCTCACCCAGAGTGGCCAGGCACCCCAGTGGAGCCCCCACCCTAAAGGGGGTGTGGCCAGCCTGAAAACAGCCATCAGCCCCTCACCCAGGCTGGCCAAACCTTCATGGGGTGAGGGTCCCCACTGGGGGGGGGGCGCTTGACCTGCCTGAAAACAGCCATCAGTCCCTCACCCAGGCTGGCCAGGCACCCCAGTGGACCCCCAACCCTGAAGGGGGTGTGGCCAGCCTGAAAACAGCCATCAGTCCCTCACCCAGGCTGGCCAGGCACCCCAGCGGGACCCCCACCCTGATCCCGGACACTCTTCAGGGCAAACCAGCCGGCCCCCACCCGTGAACCAGGCCTCTATCTATATATATAAAAGCCTAAATGACCGTCAGACTGGTAGCTATGATGCACAATGACCACAGGGCAGAAGCTTAATGCACAGGCATGGAAACATGGAAAAGACTGATGAATCTCAGAGGGAAGAGAGGAGGGGGGAGGGCAGGATGAGATTAAACAAAGATCTTATATTCATACTAGAGGCTCATGCACCGGTGGGGTCCCTCAGCCTGGCCTGTGGGGATTGGGCCAAAACTGGCAGTCCAACATCCCCTGAGGGGTCCCAGATTGTGAGAGGGCACAGGCCACACCGAGGGATCCCACCGATGCACGAATCTCTGCACCAGGCCTCTAGTCCTATATAATAAAAGGGTAATATGCAAACTGACCCTAACAGCAGAGGGACTGGGAATGACTGGTCACTATGACACACACTGACCACCAGGGGGCAGACGCTCAATGCAGGAGCTGCCCCCTGGTAGTCAGTGTGCTCCCACAGCAGGAGCTCTGCTCAGCCACAAACCAGGCTGACGGCTGCCAGTACAGCAGTGGTGGTGGGAGCCTCTCCTGCCTCCCCAGCAGTGCTAAGGATGTCCTACTGCAGCTTAGGCCTGCTCCCCGCTGGCAAGTGGACATCCCCCGAGGGCTCCTGGGCTTCCAGAGGGATGTCTGATTGCCATCTTAGGCCCAATTCCGGATTTCTTGCTAAAAGGCAGCAGGTGGTCATCTCCCGAGGGGTCCCAGACTGCGAGAGGGCACAGACCGGGCTGAGGGAATCCCTCACCCCCCGAGTGCACAAATTTTTGTGCACCGGGCCTCTAGTCAACATATAATACTATGTTAGTTTCAGGTGTACACCAGAAGGATCTGGTATTTGTATATATTGTGAAATGTTCACCACTAAGTCTGGTTAACATTTATCAGCATACTAGTATGTGGTCACACTTTTTTTTTCTTGTGAGGTGAACTTTTCCTCTCTTAGCAATTACCAAACATACAATACAGTATCATGAACCATAATTACCATTACATCCTCAGGACTTACTTATTTATAACTAGAAGTTTGTATGTTTTGACCACCTCCACCCACCACCAATCTGTTCTCTCTTTCGATGAGTTTGGTTTTTTGTGTGTATCTGTTTTCTTTTTAGATTCCACATGTAAGTGAGATCTTGTCTTTTTAATTGTAGTCATTTTGATGCCATTATCTTGTACTTTTAATATAGAATTCCCTCATGACTTACGATATTGAGCACTTTTTCAAGTGTTTATTGGTCATCCTTATCTTCCTTATAAATTAACTGTTCAAATATTGTGCCATTTGAAAAACTGTATTGCTTTATTATTGTGGAAGCAGTCGTTGCTACAATAAGGAGCTCATAGATAGACCCACAAATTGATCTGAAACGATGGAACCTCAGCCCAGCTGATTTGAGATGAATCATAGACCTAAATGTAAAAATTAAAAACGATGAAACTCCTAGAAGAAAACTAGAGGGCATCTCCATGACCTCGGAGGAAGCAGAGAGTCCCTGAAGAAGACACAGAAAGCAGTCACTTTCACGCAGGAACTCTGGGCCAGGGCTTGGCTTGCCATGTACCATCCACAGATCCCACCAATAGGAAGACAGTGGGGCCTGCTTGGGGGTTCTTCACACCGGACCCCCGAGGCCTGGGTAGAGACTTGTGACTAACTGTGGGGACTGTGTCCTGTACCCTCAACACCCCAAGCAAGGACTTACTGGAATGTTTGATCTGATCTCACCGCAAACTCCACAACAAAGAGAGACATGAGTCACCTTCCGGGGCCGTTTCCCCTTAATTAATGTGGTCTTCACACATTAGCCCAAGGTCTCCACAAGTGCTCAGAGCAGGCCTCGGTCATGAAGAGGGCTGAGGACAGGAGGGGGATGTTGTCTGAGCTGCTGTCAGAGCGGTAACAGCTTTGCCCTGGACACTTAGAGACAGGACCTGTGTGGAGTGGGAGAGAACTCAGGGCCTGGAGTCTGATGGACCTGGGTTCAGATCCTCACACCTGTCCTCTCAGAGCTGTGTGTCCTTGGGCCTGTCTGAGCCCTGGTTTCCTTGTATGAGGTGAATCGAGTTTGGCATCAATTGACCGTTTGGTCTGAGGGCTGTTCTAGGCATGGTGGGCACCCTGACCGTGGGGCCTGCCTTGCCTTCAAACAGTCCACCTGGAGGTGGAGACAAATGCAGTACCTCAGACTCAGCTTTGCCCAAACAAGCTCCCTTTCCTACATTTTCTGCTTCACCACCAGTCCCTCAGCCTCCCAGGCCCCAAATATTGCCAAACTTGTGCTTCTCTCCTCTGTGTCCTGTATCCAATTAGCTACAAAGGCCAATCAACTCTTCCTTTAAAATGCCTTTTAGCAAGCAATCCTCCTGTAGCCGACACTGCTATTGCCAACCCGATTCCCATTCCTTCTTATTCTTCCCGGCAGGATCCCAGGTTTGCTCAGTGTGGCAGCAAAAGAGACTCCACCCCTGTCCGCTCACAGAAGCTGAGTGGAGGCCCTGCAGGGCTCAGGGAAGGGCCGTGTTCTAGACAAGGAGGCTGTGCTGCGGTGAGGACTCAGCCTGGCTGGGCCTCCTGGGCAGTGGCTGGGTGGGCTCCCTAGCGATGGCACTGAGGGGCCTGGGTGGGACGTGCTTCCGGGAGGGTCCTGGCAGGTGCCTCTCCCATCTCTGCAGCCGGAGGTGAAAGACCCCAAAGGAGGTGGAAGCTGGGGTCTAGTCTCCCCACCCACTCAGCTCAGAAAGTTCTAGTCCAGGGGTGGGCAACTCCTGGCACGCGTGCCAAACATGGCACGCCAGTAACTTTTGCTGGCACGCAAAACCCTCTCTTATAATCTTCCATTTACAATTTTTTTCTTAATATAGACTTTTTTATTTTTCACATAAATTCAGTGTAGGTGTATCTTAGATAAATAAATAATTTTGCATAACAAGTTATCTTAAAGACCATAGACATGGATTGACCAGAGAGGGGAAGAGCAATTTCTATGCTTCTGCCTTAACTCTCCCTGCCTTCCAAGATCCAACCAGTGTTTTGGTTTCATCCACATACGCTTGTGAATCTCTGTTCTCAGTGATGAATTTTGTTAAGTCTCATAATAGGAGTAGCCTGATGGATGAAAGTAGTAGCTCGTGCATATCTCTGAAGGTTACAAAATATAAACCTGATGTAAAAGCTCTGTCATCAGTGATGCAGCAGCAAAAGTCCCACTGATAATATCAAATGGAGTCATAAAATTTTCTGTCGGACTATCAATGTACATGTATACATTAAAAAATAAATGTATTTTTCATCATCATATACTGTGTTTTTGTCACTCGAATGAATTTTATTATTTCTTCAAGGTTCTTCATATACGTACACCTTAAGAGATATCAAGTAGGTGTAACATGTTTTCAAAAAATTAGGGTTGGCGTGCAGAAGAATTTTGAGTCAGAGATTTTGCTGGTTTTGGCACGCACTCACCAAAAGGTTGCCCCCCCTGTTCTAGTCTGTGTGTGCGGGACAATAGGGAGCATGGAACCCCCCTGCGAGGTACCGCTACTCCCCCCTCTTCTCCCCAAATTGGTGTTTGTGGTAAACCCTGTGACGTGGGGAGGTGACCTATCAGAGAAGAAGGACGCGGCAAGGTCAGACTGCAGGGCTCCCAGCCTCTATAAAACGGGGCGTGGGGGCTGCCTGGGCAGCTGCCCACCATGGCCTCCTGGGTCCTCCTGCTCCTTGCCTCGGCGCTCCTGGGCTCCCCAGGTAAGGACAGCCCCTCAGTGTGGATCCCCACGGCTCCCCGCCCCTCCCCTCCCCAGCTTTCTTGCCATTATCACGGAGGCCTTTCCCTCAGAACCAGGTCCAGCCCAGCCCGTCAGTGACCTGGCCGATGGGGAGACAGCCCGTGGGAAGGAGTGACTCTGCTGTTTCTTCCCCAGGTCTGGCCTTTTCTGGTGTGACCTCTGAGTGCTCCGACCCGGCGATGGCCCCCCTGGGTGATGGAGAGCAGCTCTTCCCGGGCCTGGCCCAGGGGGGCCCCCAGGTACTGGGTTCCTGCTCTCCTCCTCAGACACTCCTGTCTCCCCTCCAGGACAATGCCAGGGCAGGGGCTGGGGGTCTCTGAGGAGCAGGGAGCGGGAGGGGAGGTTGAGCTGCTTTGGTTCACACCCAGGCCTGGGGGTGGTGGTGCTACATTGGTCTGCTAGGCCCTCCCCAAGAGGCCGGCCCTCTGGGGTCTGACAGGAGAGCAGGAGAGGGGTACATGCAGGCTGGCAGAGGTGTTGTCCTGGGGTCTCTCAGGGGGGTGGGCAAGGGCCGGGTGGCCTGGTTCAGGCCCTTAGGACAGAAAGATCACAGATGAACCTGCTGGCCTGGGAGTGTGTGGGAGACGCCTTGAGGGCCTTCCTTTCCTGACAGGATGACCTGTTGACCACAAGGGAGCAGAAGGGCATCACCTGTCGGCTGTGCCAGTGGATAATCCAGAAGCTGATGAACATGGTCGGGGAGCAGCCTGATGAGGTGAGGCTTGGGGGGCCTCGGCTGCTGCTCAGGGATTGGGCGGCCTGGGCTGATCTCCCCGGGTTCCCAGCAGGGGATCCTGGGCCCCTCCAGCGTCTGTGGATGGACCTCAGAGAAACCCGGGTAATTACGACACTCTGGGAGTGTGGACGTGGGAGGAGGATCGGCCATGGTTCCGGGCAGTTCTCAGGGCAGAGCTTTGGGAGGCGGGACCAGGGCCCAAGTCAGCCCTGGTAAATCCCAGATCTGCAACTGGCTGCGTGGGCTGAGGAGTCACGAACTCCAGGCTCTGTGTTCTCATCTGTGGAATGAGATGTTCAATCGTTCCCAGCGGGCAAGTTGCCTAAGCCCTTACTGGAGCAGAAGGGAGGGTGGGGGGCTGTGCTCTGTTCCCCGACGGGCACTGAATAAATGCCTACAGGGGGATGTGTCACAACCAAGAACCATGGTCTCCCTCTCCCTCACTCCTCCAACCTGCTGAGCATCTTGGCACTGCCGGGCCCACCCTCAGGCCTGGGTACGCAGATGTGTCTTTCTCCATGGGGATGGCAGAACAAGACACTTTAAAATGGAAGGTGCCAAGGCTTCAAGCTCTGATCGCCTCCTGACCTTCCCACACATCCCCTGTAGGTGGAGAACCAGCCAGGCCCGGAGCCAGGAGGCCACATGGGCAGAGCTTTTAATGTGGGTCTGTCAGCCATGGACACCATTCTCCACTCAGAAGCGAGGGGGCAGTAGGACAGGGGGCTGCGACCCTGCAGGGTCAATAGCCTTCTCTCAAGAGTCCCTACTGGCCAGGCTTTGGCTAGAGCCTGGGGACTGGGAGTGGGAGCTGGGCCCTGTCTCTCCAGTCCCTGCTCCCATGGCCACCTGGCACCAGCTCCTCCCACGCAGTGCTGCCCAGGGCCCAGAGCTGCCGGGGCCTGAGGGTGGAAGAGCTGGACAGGGCTCCTCTGGCTCCCGTGTCCCACCATGACTCTGCCATTGCAGGACACCATTGCCCAGGCTGTGTCTCGCGTGTGCAGCAAGGTGAAAGGCTTCCTGAGAGGCCTCTGCAAGCGCACCATGAGGAAATCTCTTCGGCGCATCTCCAAGGACATCATGGCTGGCAAAGGGGCTCACGAAGTCTGTGTGGACATCCGCATGTGCAAGTCCCAGGCAGGTGAGTGCAGAGGGACAGCAGGGCCGCCCCCAGCAGGCATGGGTTAAACACACACACACACACACACACACACACACACACACAATCTTCATAAGCAGCTCATGGGTGTCCCTCCATGCTTCCTTGTTTTGACACATTACTCCCCTCGCTTCCAACATGGGCAAGTGTGGAGAAATGGGGCAGGTGGGCGTTAGCTGGAAATGTTGGAGAAGCTCTCACCAAGAGCTTTGGGAAATGCTCCTAAGGTCTTGGGGCTTTGACCCCTGGCAATCCTGGCATCAAATCAGGTCTCCATCTCCCCTCAGCTGTGTGACCTGGGCAAGAACTTAACCTCTCTGGGCTCCAGGTTCCTCATCTTTGAAGGCGGGGGCGGGGGGTAATAATCCCTATTTCTGAGGTTGGAATGAGGATGAATGAGATAAAGAGCTTAACCACCAGGAAATGCCCTGGGACTGAGATATTTCATTGAATTCAGAGCCCCGATCAAATCCAATCCCCAGCCCAGCCCGCCCCAGATCTCTGGGGATGGGACCCGAGGCCACTACCTTCCCATGACCCTGGGGCCTGAGAGCTGGGCTGGGGAATCCTGCTGGGCAGGGAGGGCTCCCCCAGCCGCTTTCCCGGCACTTTCCAGGCTCTGCCCAGAGGGAACAGGTGGGGCTGGAGGGGCCTAAGACTGGCCCTGGCAGCTTCTCTAGCCTCAGGGACACTTTGTGCCCTGATGCTGCAGATACAGGGGTTGTCCCTTAGTGTGTGGTCCCCATCGCTTCCTGTCATTAGAGCCTGTGGTTTTATCTTTAAGGCCCCCCATCCCGCACGGTCTCCTGACTGGCTTCCAGGATGTGGCTCTGGTGTGCTGAGCAGCGATAGGTGTCTCTGAGTCCCTGTTTCCCCGTAGACCCCACGCCCCCCACAGCTGGCTCTTCTCTCCATTTTAGGTCTCCTGTCAGCCTCTGGCTCCACCCTGGAGTGAAAGCACAAGAACTCCAGCTCTGGTTCAAGGCCCCTCCTTCCTTCCTAAATCCAGAGTATGCCTCCAGTTTCTCTCACCTCCCTCCTCCTGCCCCTCTCCCACCTCTGCCCCCAGAATAAAATGTGCAAGCTTTCAGGCAGCGTCTTTCCTTTGGTGAATTTGTAAGGTGGGGGGAGGGATGGGCGGAGGCATGTCAGGGTCACTCATCCATTCATTCAGTAAATGTGTGGTCTGTAGCCCTCACACTGTTCTACGTGCTGGGGATTAAGCGGTGGACACAGCAACCTTAGCAGCTCTCACACATGTCATCATGAAACGCTGATGAAGCACACACTAGAGCCCCCATTGCTACAGCGACTGGGGTCCTCGGCCAGTGTACCCCAGAAGCTTCCAGAGCAGCCGGGGACAGCAGCAGGGCCCCAGGGAGAGTTCTGCTGGTCCTAAGGAGCAGAAACCACCCTTCTCCTCTGGGCAGCCAGCCGCCTGCTGCTGTTGGGAGAGCGTGTTATTTAGGATTCCTTTGGTTTCAAGCAACAGAAGCTTTAGTTCACTCTGACTTACATGAAAAGGTAATCTATTTGCTCAAACAATTAAGCCGTGCACAGAGGGCTTCCGGCACAGAATGATCCAGAAATGTGTGGCGTCCCCAGAGCTCCAGCCCCGTGTCTGGGCCATCCTCTCAATTCTTCTGCTCCATGTAGTCAAGCTGACCTCAGGCTACCTTCCTCCTTGATGGCGGAAATGCCCACACCAGGCCCAGACGTGCCATCTGTGCACAGGTCATCGGGGGAGAGTCCCGTGGCAGCTCCTCGTCCAGTAGCTTCCTTGGAAGAGCAAGGCAGCGCCTTTCCCAGGAGCCGTGCCTGTTTCTCCGCAGCAGCTCTCCTCAGCCCTGAGGGCCAGGCGCCCCCTGGAACCCATCACTCTATCCAGCAGCCTGGGGTTCAATGAGCAGCATAAGACACGTCAAGGCACATTCCTGGGCTGAGGTGGGTCCATGTGGCCCTGACCATTTGGTTGGGACGGACATGAAAATCTGGGAAGAGGTTGTTGCCAGAAGAAGGGGTAATGGATCCTGGCCACACAAAGAGCAATGGTGCATCCGCCAGGGTTCACACACACACACACACACACACACACACACACTCTTACAGGCACATGCACACGCACATGCACACACACATGCACACATGCTCGCTTTCGGCATGGATGTATTACCATTTGTCGTAAGTTGCCCTTAAGAAATGGCTAGACGGTGGTGACATTTCCAGAGGTGGGGAAGAATCTGGAGGGGTGGGTTTGGAGGGAATATTGAAGAATTCCTTCCACGTGAAGCTCATCTAGCAGATATCCAGGTAGAGAGGTCAAACAGACCACTTAGACGGGGAGGGGCGACTGGGCCAAGATCCACCTTTGAAGTCCTGGAATTGGTTGAGATGGGCTAGAGCAGTGATTCCCAACCTTTCTATCCCAGGGCACACATAAACAGTTACTAAAATTCTGCTGCACACCAGAAAACATACTTTTCTCTCAAAATCGGTATAACTTTGATTTATTCACATTGGACAGCTATGTTGTGATGGCTGTTTTCATTTAAAAAAATAGATGTTTTTATTGACTTTAGAGAGAGGAAGGGAGAGGGAGAGAGATAGAAACATCAGTGATGAGAGAGCATCATCTATGGCTGCATCCTGTACGCCCCCCACTGGAGATTGAGCCTGAAACCCAGGCATGTGCCCTGACTGGGAAGGGAACTGTGACCACCTGGTCCATGGGTGGACGCTCCACTAGTGATCCACATGGCTGGGCCGTTATTTAATTTGACCATCTGAGGGAAAAGGGGTCCGTGCCCCTGACCTATTAGGTGTTGCACGTTTTAAAATTTTGTGACACACAAGTTGAAAATCTCTGGCCTACAGTGAGTGCAGATGGATAAAGCCAGTGTCTAAGGACAGACCAGCCAGTCAACACGAGGAGGCCTAGGTGGTGGTGGAGGAGGAGCCAGTGAGACAGGGGGAAACCAGGCACAGAGCCAAGGAGCCAAGAGGACAAAATGTTTCAGGGACAAGGGAGTGGCCCACCCTGTCCAGTGCTGCTGGGAGATGGACAGAGGACTGGCCACCAGCTCTGGGTGCCTTTGGGTCTTGGTGACCTTGAAGAGCTGTTTCTAGGGCGAGGAGGGGACAACACCCCACTGGAGTGGGCGTTGGGGATGTGATGTCAGCATACACGCACAGCTTTGTTAAGGGTTTGCTGTAAAGGGCTGGAGGCAAATGGGGCAGAGCTGGAGGCCAGGTGGAGTCAGGGTGGGGTCTGGGTTTCAGGTGGTTGCAGGCTGATAGGCATGGCTGATGGTGCAGGACGTTACTGGGAACAGTACAGGTAAGGCCTTGAGAAGGTAGAGGTGGGACCAGGGCACAAAGGAGGGTCAGCAAGGACTTCTAACCGTGGGAGTATTAGGGGGTGGACTCCCCTTTAGGGACAAAAGCAAGCAAAGGACAGCGGGCCAAGGCAGCTTCTGGTCATCGCTCAGAAGGGAGCTCGAGTGCATTGGCCTCACAGTCCAGACTGCTGGTGAGGTGCCTGCTCATCCCCAATCCCTTCTCAGTTCTCTAACATCACCTCTCTTACCACAGGCAGACCCCGGAGGCCAAGCTGTGTCATGTGACCCCCCCTCCCTGTCGGCCACTTCATAGACCCCTGACCTAAGCTAGAGCAAATAACTCTCTCCTGGGAATTTGGAAGTTCCCCCATTTTAGTCCAAACCACCTTAACCAGCCCTGGCCAGGTCCCTACAACTGTCCCCTAGGGATCTCCAGATTTCCTCCTCCCCCCCATCCCTTTCTCCGCACAGCACCAAGGGGTCTTTTAAAAGTGCAAACCCCGCCTCAGTGTCCTGGGAGAACCCTTCCGTGACTTCTCATGGAATTCTGGACCAAGTTCCGACTCTGTGTTCAAATCTGGTGTCGGAATGGCAAACCAATAAAATACAACACCTGCCTCATGCATTTTACTATTAAAAAACAATTATAACGTCACCTTAAATTCACCCAGCCCACTAAATCTCTGTTGCTAAGAGAAGTAAAAATAATCAATTAAATTAAATGGCATCCCCTAAGTAGTACCTGCCTGCTCAGTTCTGTGTATGAATATAAATATGACGAGTTTGAAGGTTATCCTAAGGAGAGGCATTAGTGCGATCGAGTAGGGTGATAGCTCATGCTTTTCACTTGACTACCTATTTTATCAGGGAACACTATTGTTTTAAAAAATATATTTTTATTGATTTCAAAGAGGAAGAGAGAGGGATAGAAACATCAATGATGAGAGAATCATTGATTGGCTGCCCCATGCACACCCCCCACTGGAGATCGAGCCCGCAACCCGGGCATGTGCCCCTGACCGGAATTGAACCCGGGACCCATCAGTCCCCAGACCAGCGCTCTAGCCACTGAGCCAAACTAGCAAGGGCAGGGAACACTATTTTAAAAATTGTGGTTAAAAAACCCATCACATAAAATTTACTATTGTCAATTGCTGGGTCGATCTCTTATCGGGGTCATGCAGGAGGCAGCCAACAGATGTTTCTCTCTCATTGATGTTTCTGTCTCTCTATCCCTCTCCTTTCCTCTCTCCGAAATCAATAAAAATGTATTTTAGAAACACACAAACAACAACAAAAGACAATACAGCAACCAGGCAGGAATTCGTGGAGCTTAACAACTGGGTGGGTGTTTGAGAAAAAGCCAAAGAGAGCCCTGCCCAGACCACTGCCACACAGGCCAAGTGTGGGCATACCTTGGGGTACAACACCAGAGGCTTCACACTGGGAGGTGTGGAGGGGCTTCACTGAAGTAGTCCAGCCAGTTCCTAGGTCAGCGCTCAACCACTGAGCCACACCAGCCGGGCTGGCTGCGGTATTGTTTTCAACAATGGCCCAGGACATACAGTGCTTTATAGTGGAATCCAATGAAATCCACGTGTTTTTGTGGGGATAGTCCCTGAGGTCAGCATTTGGGATTTGTTCTGACCCAAGGAGGCTTTCTCACAGCTGTCTCTTTTCCCCTTTCTCTAAACTAGCCAGCCTGCAGTTTAGCCCAATCTTCAGTGAATCTATTCATCTCCCTCCAGATGCCTGTCGTCACTGCTTCCTCTGTTTTGGAGAGCACCTTGGAGCTTGAATCCCTCCACACTTGCAAATGGAGTCAGTTTCTTTAGGGAGGGGTTTGGCCTCCCTTCTCCTCTGAGGGGGAAGTCTCAGAGCCAAGGCCCTGGTGCTGTGGGCCAGGACAATGATGTGTGTCTGTCTGGGTGTCACCTCCACGCTGGGATCTGAGTGCTGGGTGGTGGTGGGGGATGGGGGGAGGGGTGCCTCCTGGGCTGGCCCCTTCTGGTGGTAATTCCCTGCCTATGAGCTGGGGCAAGAGGAAATTGTAGCCCCAGTATTTTCAGCCACCTCACTCTCCTGCAGAGCCCCATGCCCACCAGTGGGGGCTGGGCAGCAGGAGAAAGCCCTACCTCTCCGCTGCCTTCACCTGGGACTTAGTTTTAGCGACAGTCGCTAGGGACAGGATGCTCTTCTCCCGGGAAGACAGCCTTCTATCCTGTACATGTCTTGTCTGCACCTGTTTGAGCTGGGAGGGGGCGGGCGGGAGAAGGTGGGTCTTGGTTCAATACCACAGACTCTTGTGGTTCTTACTACGTTTCAGTAGATTTTTTTGAAAAATTATTTCTACATTTGGTTTAGGTATTAGGTCAATTTCCAGAGAATTTAAATGTTTGCTTTAAAAATAATTTCCACCAGTTTCTCTGGGCAATGGGTCCCTTGAGCATCTCGTAGGGGCTCAGAACAGGCCTCTCCGAAACGTGCCACTTTGGTATGTGAATTATGTTGAGTTGAAGGCCGTGGTGATCTTGCAGGCTCACGAGAAACTTTTACCCCTCACTTAAAGAATTTAAATTAGGGGCCGTGTCCATAAGAAAAGTTGCACGGAAAGAACTTGTTAGGGTCAGAGGCCTCTTTGGATTGGAACTAACGCACCCAGAGGGAGGGGGCTGCTGACAGCGACAGGCTCAGCCATCATGGCGTGAGCAAGCAGGAGCTGTGCAGGACCACAACCACAAGGAAGCAGCCAATGAAAAGGAACATCATCATAAAAATTGTAGTGATAAAAATAAAAGCTAACTATCTAAAAAATATATTTTTATTGATTTCAAAGAGGAAGGAGAGAGAGAGAAACATTAATGATGGAAGAGAATAATTGATCGGCTACCTCCTTCACTACCCACACTGGGGATGGAGCCCAAAACCAGGGCATGTACCCTGATAGGGAATCGAACTGTGACCTCCTGGTTCGTAGTCCGATGCTCATCCACTGAGCAATGCTAGCCAGGCTAAGAGATAACTCCTGTTGAGCATTCTCTATATAGCCAGCTCCGTTCGAGGCACTTTACAATATTATCTCATACTAGAGGCCCGGTGCACAAAAATTTGTGCACTCGGGGGGTGGGGGATTCCCTCAGCCCGGCCTGTGCCCTCTCGCAGTCGGGTACCCTTGGGGGTGTCCACCTGCTGGCTTAGGCCCGCTCCCCCGGGGGATTGGGCCTAAGCTGGCAGTCAGACATCCCTCTGGCAGCCCGGGAGCCCTCGGGGGATGTCCACTTGCCAGCGGGGAGCAGGCCTAAACTGCAGTCGGACATCCTCAGTGCTGCTGAGGAGGCCGGAGAGGCTCCCACCACCACCACTGTACTGGTAGCCATCAGCCTGGCTTGTGGCTGAGCAGAGCTCCTCCAGTTGGAGCGCACTGACCACCAGGGGGCAGCTCCTGCATTGAGCATCTGCCCCCTGGTGGTCAGTGTGTGTCATAGTGACCAGTCATTCCCAGTTGTTCTGCTGTTAGGGTCAATTTGCATATTACCCTTTTATTATATAAGATAGAGGCCTGGTGCATGAGTGGGGGCCTGCTGGTTTGCCCTGAAGGGTGTCCCGGATCAGGGCGGGGGTCCCACTGGGGTGCCTGGCCAGCCTGGGTGAGGGGATGAGGGCCATTTTCAGACTGGCCACACCCCCTTCAAGGTGGGGGTCCCTGCTGGAGTGCCTGGCCAGCCTGGGTGAGGGGCTGAGGGCCATTTTCAGGCTGGCCACACCCCCTTCAGGGAGAGGGGTCCTGCTGGGGTGCCTGGCCATCCTGGGTGAGGGGCTGATGGCTGTTTGCAGGCTGGCCAAGCCCCCCAGCGGGGACCCTCACCCCATGAGGGTGTGGCCAGCCTGGGTGAGCAGCTGATGGCTGTTTGCAGTCTGGCCACAACCCCTTCAGGGTGGGGGTCCTCGCTGGGGTGCCTGGCCAGCCTGGGTGAGGGGCTGAGGGCCGTTTTCAGGCTGGCTACACCCCATAAGGGTGGGGGATCCTGCTGGGGTGCCTGGCCAGTCTGGGTGAGTGGCTGATGGCTGTTTGCAGGCTGCTCAAGCCCCCCAGTGGGGACTCTCACCCCATGAGGGTGTGGCCATCCTGGGTGAGGGGCTGATGGTTGTTTTCAGGCTGGCCACGGCCCCCAGCAACCCAAGCTCCCAGCGAGGCTGACTGGAAGCAGGTATCTGGAATTTATTTATCTTCTATAATTGAAACTTTGTTGCCTTGAACGGAGGCCACAGCCCAGCCAGGGCAGGCGGGAAGCTTGGCTTCCTCCATCGCCGGGGCAACCAAGCCTCTTGCTTGCTCTAGCTCCGTGGCTGCCAGCTGCCATCTTGGTTAGGTTAATTTGCATATAGTCGCTCTGATTGGCTGGTGGGCTTGGCTTGGGGCATAGCAGAGGTGTGGTCAATTTGCATGTTTCTCTTTTATTAGATTAGATAGTCCTCCTGAAAACCAAGAGCCCTGTGTGGTTTCCGGGTGAGGAGATGGAGGCACAGAGAGGGTACATAACATGGTCAAGGCCCACAGCTAGAAGGGGCAGATCTGGGATTATACCCAGGTCTCTCCTGCCACTCAAAAGAGCAGGACAGGTAGTGCTAGCAGGGTGACAGGGGACCAGACTCCCCATAGCCACCTGACTTCCCAAATCTGCATGTCTTGTTCTGGTTGCATTGCCTCAGGCTTCCACGTGGACCCACCGTCCTCCTCCAACACTTCTTCAGCCACATCCAGTAGGTCTGTTTCTTGCCTCCGATGGACACTTTTTAAAACAATCCTCACCTGAGGATATTTTTTCCATTGATTTTTAGAGAGAGTGGAAGGGAGGGAGGAGGGGGAGACAGAGAGAGAGAAAAATATCGATGTGAAAGAGACACATCAATTGGTTGCCTCCCACATGCGTCCTGACAGGACCCAAGCCGGGGATCAAAACTGCAACCAAGGTACGTGCCCTTGACCAGGAATTGAACCCTCAACCGTTCAGTCAATGGGCCGAAGCTCTGACCCCTGAACAACTGGCCAGGGTGAGACTCTTGTTTCTGAGAGGCAGTGGGGATGCACAGAGGGTTCATGTCCATTTATAAATCCCTGAGGACCCCACAATGTGAAGGGGAAGGGCCCTGCAAACCTGCTCAGCTCCTAGCCTCACTGTGGTACCTTCAGTAAGTCCCCTCCTGCCTGCCCCCCACTCCCACCCCAGGGATGACATTCATCTGGAGGCCTGGGGGAGCGGGTGCCCAGTGGCCGGACCTGGTTTGGACAGACTTGCCTGAATTCCTTGATGGTCGGTCCTTCACCAGTGTGCTCAGATGAGGGGCATTTTTTCTTTGTTAAAGTTGCGAATTATTTTCCACAGTTTGTATGTAGCTATCAATTCCCAAGGTGCTTCTGCTCTACAGCTGGCGTGGGTGATCTCCTGTGATGATTTTATTACCAAGATGCATTAGGAATCCAACTCCAAGTCAGTGGTACAAGTGCTGCCCCCTATGGAGGAAAATTAACTGTTCAACTACATGAAAAGAAATTTTATGACAAACCTCAAAGCTCCCAACTTTTTTCTTGTTTCCCTCATATCAACTGGTATTATTATAGGTCAATTTTTTGTAAAAACAATGAGATACCAATAGAAAATGTTGCTTTATTTCCTAATTAATAGCTAATAAAATGTGTAAAATTTATCTAGGGCTAAGCACTTTACATACAGGATCACATTTATTCTCACCAAAATCTTATGAGCTAAATATTATTATTATCCCTATTTTACATATAGGGAAGGTGAAATTCAGGAAGAGTAAATAATTGCCTACTTCCAGAGTTCACTCTATTAAACATTAAGCTGTCTTCACTCACCTTTAACTTAACATTGGATCATTAGCATTTCATTATTTGACTAAAATAGCACACTTAAAAAAGACATACAAATCCTGAAAATATTTCAATTGTATTCCATGATTGAACAAATAAGAAAATACATTATGAATACTGAAAACCAGATTTTAGAGCAGTGGTTCTCAACCTTGGCTACACATTAGAATCACCTGGGAATCTTTTCAAAATCCTGATTTCTGTGCCTCATCCTCCGGAAATTCTGTTTCTTTGTTAGGGGTGGGGCCACAACATTAGTAACAAAGAAACAGAATTTCCGGAGGATGAGGCCCAGAAATCAGGATTTTAAAAAGATTCCCAGGTGATTCTAATGTGCAGCCAAGGTTAGAACCACTGTTTTAGAGTAACAAAAACGGAAAGGGAGAGGGTTATAATGCACCTTGTATAATGAATTAGAATCAGAAGAATTAGCTATAGAAATAGACAGGTGTATATGTAGGTGTGTGTGCCTACAGACATATATTTTCTAGCTTTGTCCTGTAAGAGGGACTAGAAATAATGACAACCCAAGTAGCTATGAGCATACTAGCTCCTAGATCTTAGCTTCTAAGTACCATTCTCTAATAAAAGGAATCAGGGAATCCTTGGAGAGATGGCTGATTCTAGAGCTGGAACAGGGAAAATATAAATGAGGTTGGAAGATTTGCTGTGCTAGCAGAAAGTGCTCAAAAGTGATGAGGACATTACAAAAGGATATAGAACCATATCAATGAGGTCCCCACTGGCCAACTATGAGACAATTTGAGTAACAAATAAATAAAGACAGTAATAGATCATAATTCATAGAATAGAGCAAATATCCATGACTCCATATTGATATAAATAAATAACTGCACAAATAAATAAGTGAGGAAGAAAGGAAAGCTCTTCCTTACAGTAGAATTCCAGTTAATAAATGTAGAAGGAACGATGAAAATAGGAAATCACCATTTGGCTAACATCACAGTAATACTTGCTGCAGGCAACAACCACCAGTGGAGCACTAACATTCGTGGGTGAAAGTATGATGAGAAACAAGACATGTTCATAGTCTTGCGCTATCTTCCCACCAGATGCTTCTTTTTTTTTAGATTAAATCTTTATTGTTCAGATTATTACAGTTGTTCCTCTTTTTTCCTCCCATAGCTCCCCTCCACCCGGTTCCCACCCCACCCTCTGCCTCCCCCCCCCGCACTGTCCTCATCCATAGGTGTACAATTTTTAAAAAAAATATATTTTATTGATTTTTTACAGAGAGGAAGGGAGAGAGAGATAGAGAGAGAGAGAGAGAGAGAGAGAGAGAGAGAGAGTTAGAAACATCAATGAGAGAGAAACATCGATCAGCTGCCTCTTGCACACCTCCTACTGGGGATGTGCCCACAACCAAAGTACATGCCCTTGACTGGAATCGAACCTGGGACCCTTCAGTCCACAGGCCGACGCTCTATCCACTGAGCAAAACCAGTCAGGGCCAGGTGTACGATTTTTGTCCAGTCTCTTCCCGCACCCCCGTACCCCTTTCCCTCCTGAGAATAGTCAGTCCATTCCCTTTCTGTGCCCCTGATTCTATCATATTCACCAGTTTATTCTGTTCATCAGATTATTTATTGACTTGATTTTTAGATTCACTTGTTGATAGATGTGTATTTGTTGTTCATAATTTGTATCTTTACCTTTTTCTTCTTCTTCCTCTTCTTAAAGAATACCTTTCATCATTTCATATAATACTGGTTTGGTGGTGATGAACTCCTTTAGCTTTTTCTTATCTGTGAAGCTCTTTATCTGACCTTCAATTCTGAATGATAGCTTTGCTGTGTAAAGTAATCTTGGTTGTAGGTTCTTGGTATTCAGCACTTCGAATATTTCTTGCCACTCCCTTCTGGCCTGCAAAGTTTCTGTTGAGAAATCAGCTGACAGTCGTATGGGTACTCCCTTGTAGGTAACTGACTGTTTTTCTCTTGCTGCTTTTAAGATTCTCTCTTTGTCTTTTGCTCTTGGCATTTTAATTATGATGTGTCTTGGTGTGGTCCTCTTTGGATTCCTTTTGTTTGGGGTTCTCTGTGCTTCCTGGACTTGTAAGTCTATTTCTTTCACCAGGTAGGGGAATTTTTCTGTCATTATTTCTTCAAATAGGTTTTCAATATCTTGCTCTCTCTCTTCTTCTTGCACCCCCATAATTTGGATGTTGGTTTGCTTGAGGTTGTCCCAGAGGCTCTTTACACTATCTTGATATTTTTGGATTCTTTTTTCTTTTTGTTTTTCCAGTTGGGTGATTTTTGCTTCTTCGTATTTCAAATCTTTGACTTGATTCTTGCAATCCTCTAGTCCCACCAGATGCTTCTTAGTGACAAAGGGGAAAACAATAACTTTTCGGTGGATAAAGCTGTAGGCACCCTATCCCAGTGGTCAGTGCTCCTATCACCAGGAATGAGATGCATCACCTTCACAGCCTGCTGGTGGGATGCACTGAGAAGGACACGGCATTCCTTTCGTGATGTTCCTGCCTCAAATGCATAACCTCAGTCTAGTCTTGGAAAAACACGAGGCACATCCAAAGAGAGGGGCATTCTACGAAGTAATTGGCCGCTGCTCTTCAGAAGTGTTATTATAAAAGACAAGGACTGAAGGAACTGGCCCAGATTGCAGGAGACTAAGAGGCCTGACACTCAATGCAATGTGTAAGCCTGGGTGGATCCTGGAGCAGAAGAACCTGTGGAACAGTCGACAAAGTTGGAAAAAGATCTGGAGATAGTGTTGCATCACTGTTCATATCCTGGTTTTTGTGTGTGTTTTGTTGTTTTTAAAAATATTTTTATTTATTTCAGAGAGGAAGGGAGAGGGAGAAGAGAGATAGAAACATCAATGATGAGAGAGAATCACTGATCGGCTGCCTCCTGTATGCCCCCTACTGGGGATCAAGTCTGCAACCCAGGCATGTGCTCTGATTAGGAATGGAACCGTGACCTCCTGGTTCATAGGTCGACACTCAACCACTGAGACACACTGGTCAGGCAATATCTTGGTTTTGATAATTATGTTTTTACATAAGATATTCACACTTGGGAAAACTAGGTGAAGGATATATATATATATATATATATATATATATATATATATATATAATTCTTTTGTGTTATTTTTGCAAGTGTAAATTATTTCAAAATGGAAAATTAAAAACAAGCTTGTAATCAAATATATTTGATTACACATACTGATAAATGATACTGTGCAAGGTGGGGGGGCTGGGTTATGGGGCACTGAATAGGTAAGAAATGCCTTTAAAAAACATTTTGATGTCCAAAAGTTCAAGATCCCCCCAGGCCAGAACCTAAGCTCTCTGGTCTTCAGCCTCTACCTGTCACGTGAAAGCCTCTGTCTGACCTCTACGTGTTATCAAAACACAGAAGTAGAAGAAGGGAAGTATTTGTGCAAATATTGAGCAACACACATGTAAAGGTTCACTAGATGTTTCCGCCGAGTTGTAGAACTCACATCAGACTGACCAAACCCTCCATGCCAGTTCTGGAATGTTCTGACCCCAGTTCCTGGCTTATGTTTCTACATTTCACAGATGTCCCCAAAGCGGCACCCAGTGTGAGGATCACAGGGCTTACACTTCCTGCCTTCGCAAGGCTGGCCCTCAGCGGTACACTTGAGGAGGCCAAAGGAAGCAGGTCCTATCTGCTGAGAGCTTACAATAATAATGTTGAGGGTAAGGACAGCCGAGTGGCCACATGCCAGGCAGTGTTCCAAACGCTCTCACGCTTAAACCAGCCCTGGAGGAGGAGTGTGTTACTGTGAGTGCACACACTTCACTGAGGGGTGAGTGGCCTGGCCGGGGTCTTCCTGCCTCACGTGCACGGCAAGTGACGGGTGGAGGCACGGCCCCAAGCAGACGGCCTCAGAGCCCACGTGCTGAGGAATGAGACGGTGCAAGAGTGGGGGGCGGGTATGGGGCACGGAGTGCAAGGTTAACCGGGGTGAGCCCGAGCCCCTTTGGAGTGTGATGTAAAGTCTTCTCACCGAGTCTAGGAACAGGGCCTCTGGGAGGTCACCCCGGACCCAGCGCTCGTTCTCAGGGCTGTCGGTGTAACTGGAAGGGGCTGGTGTGTGGACTTCCCGTGACACCAACTCCTTTCTCATTAGCCATTGAGCACTTGGTCCTGTTAAGTGCCACTTGGAGACTGACTCATGGGGCTTCCTGATCCTTCTCCTTCTGGGCAAAGTCACCCCTGACCCCCAGGCTTCTGAGACCGTCCCTCAGGGTGGGGGTGGGAGTCCCGAGTGGGACAAGCACCCCTTCCGGGGTGTGGCATGGAATTTGAAGTCTAAATAGGAACAAACCTGAACAGCCACACCCCGCTGAGTTCTCCTCCCTGAGAAGTGGACGTTAGAGAGGCCAGGGGCTGGGCCAGGAGCTCTGCCTGACCTTGCGGTGTGACCTTGAGCAGGGCCCCGCCCTCACTGGGCTTTGGTGAGCTCAGCTGTGAATGAGGGGCGTGTGGTGATTGCTGGGGCCTCTTCCAGCTCCTGCGTTTCGTGGCGCCAGGAGCTGGGGACGGGGCAGAAGGAAGCCAGGCCCGTTCCGGGTAGACTTGAAGGTGTTTGGTCTTGACTTCCTCGGAAGAGCTTGGCGGAGGTGTTAGGGTGGGGCTGTCAAAGCTCTGGCCGCACACAATTGGGGCTGAGGTGACTCAGAGTGAGCAGGCCATGTGTTAAAATAAGAGCTGGCATTTCTGAGAAGGGAAGTCCAGGGGCCGGCCAGGATGGGGTGAGGTTGATAAGGGCCCCGCATTGTTCCAGCTCTCCCCTGAGGCCCACGCCACATCCGAGAAGAGGAGAAGCCAGGTCCCTGGGCACTGGCCGAGCTAAGGATGGGGCCCTGGGGGCGGTCAGGGGCTGCGGCCAGGAGGAGGCAGGGCAGTGCAGTGGTCAGGAGCCGCTTGGCGTCAGGGCTGCTCTGCTCCGGGTGACCGAGTGCCCTGGCCTGTCACCTGATGGCGATTCTCACTCCAGCACCAGAGCAGGGTGGAATGGGGAGCAATCAGAGGGAACCCTGAAGGCCTACTAGGCGATTTGAAGCTGCTGTATAAGCCCAGCAACCCTGGGCAGCCCCCACTCCATCCCACCCCACCCCAAAGGTCTGGGCAAGAGCCAGGGAGGGTAGCGTGAGGATGGGGAGCTCTCCAGTTTAAGACTCTTCAGTCTTGAAAGACAAAGGCTGACAGGAATGCGAGGAAACCACTATTTACTCTCTTTAAAAGTGCTCTACAGAAATGTGTCCTAAATGTTCCCAGGCAGAGGACGCTGGGGGAGGCAAGGCCCGGGCCATGGGAACCGGAGACTTGAGTGAGGGCCCCGGGCTCTGCAGAAGCCAGGGCGACGCCTGGATTAGTGACGAGGCCGTCTCTGCTCCAACTGCAGGAAACAGGCCCCAGGGCGGTGGGGGCCAGCCCTCTTTGGAGCTGGAAAGGAGCCAGAAAACAAGTGGCTCAGGAGATGTGAGGGCAGGAAGCTCAGTTTGAGGTGCTTATGAGGCAGTGGACAATGGTGTCTCTCCTATTGCTGGCTTAGCTAAGGAGGAAATTAGGGCAAGGATCTCAGAACGGGAGGGTACCCAGAGGATGAGCATGGGCACCGGGGACCTTACCAGGAAAGCATCGGGCTCTGGGTCGCTGTCAGCCCTCCTCTGGTCACCTGTCGTAGTTTGTCTGCAGACTTGGTCTCCCAGTGCGACTATTGTTGCTCGTGGCCTCGAGTGACCTTGCTCCACGTGGCAACCACAGGCCCTGAGACTCATGACCTTCTAGATCAGTGATGGCGAACCTATGACACTCGAACTCATTTTTTTGGTTGATTTTTCTTTGTTAAATGGCATTTAAACATATAAAATAAATATCAAAAATATAAGTGTTTGTTTTACTATGGTTGCAAATATCAAAAAATTTCTATATGTGACACGGCACCAGAGTTAAGTTAGGGTTTTTCAAAATGCTGACACGCCGAGCTCAAAAGGTTCGCCATCACTGTCCTAGATGCAGCACAGGAAGTCAGCTCACCACAGACCTGAACCCCGGATTCCAGGGAGAGGAGAGTGCGTGGCTGGGCCAGGCCGGGGTTCACTCCCTGTCCAATGGCCCTGTGAGGTGGGACACAGGAAGAGCATGGGAACCCAGCATTTCTGCACCCCAGAGAGGTAAACTCTGGCAATCGGCGAGCTCTGCGGCCCGGAGTGCAGGATGGGGGCCAGGAAACCTCTGACAAAGTGGAGGCAGAGCTGAGGATGTGGCCCGGGTGAGGAGAAGCCCAGCAGGAGCTGGGAGGGAAGGGGGGTCCGGAACATGCTTCCACGCCCAGGAGCTGGACATTTTTCTCACAGACGAAGAAGAGTGGTTTGAACTTTTATGCTAGAATTGCCCTTGAAGAGAATCTAGCATCTGACTGCCACTGAGATAGCGAACATTAGGGTGGGGCTGTTGAGTGACACAATTTCCTACCCTAGAAAGAAACCAGGGGAAAGGTCAAGACGTGTGTATGTGTGTGTAAACCCGGACCCACCCCAGGCGACTTCCGGGTGCACCCGGGGCTGGGGATCACTGGTCTCAGGAGAGACAGCAGGTCATGACCTTCTTCTTCATCCGGGCTCTCCGAGTTTGGAGAGTGAGGGTGGAAGCCAAGGTGACAGGGCCGTGGGCTCCGGGGACTGGCATCTGAGAGCCTCACGGTGCAGAGGGGCTTTTGCTAGCCCCATTTCCATCGGTGAGGCCACCTGCCCCTCAGCAGGGCAGCTCTGACTCCATTTACCTTAGGTGTCAGGCAGTCTGCAGGCATGACCAAGTGGGGAGGCTGACAGAACCTCCTGCCCCTCGGGGGCTTGTAACGGTGTTGAAAGACCGAGGCGGGGCTCCCGGACCCACAGTGAGGTGCACCCACTTGTAGGGTGACTGACGGACCGTCCTGGTCTTCTGGGGTTTTCCCAGTTTGAGCACTGAAAGCTCTGCATCTGAGGAAACCCCTCAGTCCTGAGCAACCTGGGGCAGCTGGTCACCCTGCACAGCGGCTCCCCGCGGGGAGCGCATGTGGGAGAGATGCTAAGTCAAGGGTCAGCCGGCTGCTTCCAGCACCCCACGTCCCCTCCCACGTCTTCCAGAGGCGTCTCTTATCAGGGTGCTCCAGGTCCTGCCTGGTTCTCAGCGCCGGGTTCTGCCTTGTCTTGAAGAATGTTGACTTTTCTCACACCCACACATGCACATACACAAGCAAAAAAAAAAAAAAAAAGCAGGTATTGTTTAAACTTAAAGCAGGTTATATTCTAGGAAAAGGTGGTATAAGCAAAAAAGATAAAAATTGGATCGATTTTCCCACAGAAACAATACCACGATGAGAAGCACCGAGCAAGGGAAACAGTTCTATAAAAAGGTCCATCCCGGCCATGAAGACTTGCTCTACACTCCAAGTTTCTAAACTTTCATCTTCTCTCTGAAGCAACACAGAGCAAAGTGGTCTCTTAGATAAATTGGATCCCAGATGCAAGGACCCGAACACGAACCATCTGTGCTCTAGACAATGCCGGGTCCCTTCCAAGTGCATACACATCCAAGAAAAAAGACCGATCGGCAATTAGTCCCATGCAATGTTATTTTACTTGTGAAAAAGTTTCCCTACTGAGGCTTCCCAAAGAGCCGTTAGAGCCCGGGTTCTCTACTGTGGTTCCGCGGAGGAACCGCTGGGGAGCTGTAAATCCTGCTGAGGCCCGGGCCCCGCCCTGCAGGTGCTGAGAACTCGGTAGGGCTTGGGCGCTGGTGAGTGGCAGCTGCTCTCGGCGCTTGCTGAGCGGGAGGGGAGCTGGTGGGAGGCTGCCTGAGGTCTGTGGTTAAGGCTGAGGGTCTTGAGGGCTGGAACACTGAGCCAGACACTCATTGAAAAATGAAACCTTGGTGGTCACTGAAGTTGTCCTTCTCATTGTGCAGATGGGGAAGCAGATCTAGAACAATGAAGGGATGTATTCAAATCCCTCAGCGTTTAGAAGTAAAAGTAGAACATGGGCATTCCAACTCCTCTTCCTGTACTCTTTTCACATTGTGGTGGTTTTAAAATATGCCCACAAATTCCTTGATTCTCTTCTTTTTCAAAAGTAGAGCTTAATTACCTTCCCCTTGAGTGTGGGTGCCTCACTGACTCATTTCTAGTGAGTAGACGGTGGGGAGACTTGTGAGTGTGACTTATCGAGACTCGATCATTAATGCTCTCGCTCCTCTACATCCCAAAGCACATGACAAATCTGTCTTCCTGAACATGAACCTTTGTAATGAAGAATGGGTGTTATTTCGCCCGAGCCGGTTTGGCTCAGTGGATAGAGTGTCGGCCTGCAGACCAAAGGGTCCCGGGTTTGATTCCGGTCAAGGGCATGTGCCTTGGTTGCAGGCTCCTTCCTGGCCCGGATCCTGGTTGGGACTTGTGCAGGAGGCAACCAATCGATGTGTCTCTCTCACATCGATGTTTCTCTCTATCTTTCCCTCTCCCTTCCACTCTCCCTAAAAATCAATGGGAAAATATCCTCGGGTGAGGATTAACACCAACAAGAACAAAAGAATGGATGTTACTTCCACCTTTGCATACTCTAGAAAGAAAGGCTGTCGTGCAAATGAGTAGAGTAGGCAGGCTTACTTAGAGACGTTTTAACTTCTGAGGAGAAACAGTTGATTTCAAGCTTCTAAAACATCCCTCTTTGAAGCGCTACCCCTAGCCCAACAGAATGAGAAGAGTTGCCCTTTCTTCCTTAAGACACCTGAGCGCCGCCCGCCGGAGAACTGTAATCCATGTTCAAGTTCACAGTCACTGCAATGCGCGGGGGCCCTAGAGCTGTGCAGCGTCGTGTGGGGCCTACGTGCACAGAACCATGGCATCTTACAAAGCATGGGGGGGTTCAGGTTCCGAAGGTGGTCTACTCCAGAATGTTCTACCAGCTTTTACCTGGACCTATTGGATGTCCTTTAAATACAAGCACTGTATTTCTCAAAAAAATAAAAATTCCACCTTTCATTCTCTCCTAATGCTTATATCTCCTTTGCTTGATGTACTCTGATTAGTGGAAATGTACTCGGTGCCACACTGTCCTGTCCCATTCAAAGGGACAACCACC
Source organism: Myotis lucifugus (assembly GCF_000147115.1). Taxonomy (NCBI): domain Eukaryota; kingdom Metazoa; phylum Chordata; class Mammalia; order Chiroptera; family Vespertilionidae; genus Myotis; species Myotis lucifugus. The sequence goes on along the minus strand of NW_005871837.1, from coordinate 6,297 downwards.
TTTGTGGGCTCCTCCCACCTCCCCCAGCTGCCCGTGCTGCCCTGCTTCCCTCACCTGCCCAGCCAATCCTGGTCTCCTCTCCTCCTTCCCCCCAGACCTGCCGGAGCTCCAAGGGAAGGGAGTCTGGGAGCCTTGCTCAGCACAAGTGGCTGATGAAGCTGGTGGCTGGACCCCCCTCCCCCCATCCCTACCCCAAGTCCTCAGTCTTCCTTGTTAGAGGAGGGAGTGTTTGTGGGCGTGAAGACAGTGTTGGGGGTGGCCGGGCCATCTGGGAGGTCTGCTGGGTGAGGCAGTGAGAGTCTCCAGGGCCAGAGGTGAAAGCGGGCGCCATGATTCAGGCAGAAAGAGCCGCGTCCCCGGGAAATCAGCCGAGGCTGTGGCTGGAGAAGCTACACTGCTCTCCCAACACCAGGAAATCGGTCGGAGTACCCAGGGCAGAGAGTCCCCGAGAGCAAGTGCCACGTAGAGGAGACTGGCCTTGGGCAGAGGCTGTGGGGCTCTGTTAGGCACATCCTTCATGTGGAAGGCTCTGTGGGGACAGGCACTGACTCTGCGATGGGTCTCTGCACCTGAATTCCGGTTCATCCATAAACTCAACATGTGACCTTGGAAGAGACCCTTGACCTCCCTGAGCAACAGTGTCCTGTCTGTGAGCAGGGGCTAGGCCCACCCACTCCCACTCAGAAGTGTGGTGAGCCCAGCCGGTGTGGCTCAGTGGTTGAGCGTTGACCTATGAACCAGGAGGTTACGGTTCCATTCCCCATCAGGGCACATGCCCGGGTTGCGGGCTCGATCTCCGGTGGGGGGCGTGCAGGAGGCAGCTGTTCAATGATTCTCTCTCATCATTGATGTTTCTATCTCTCCCTCTCTCCTCCTCTCTGAAATCAATAAGAATATATTTTTTAAAAAAGTGCTATGGGAGGAGAGGGGTTGGAGGCCTGGGGGTTCTTTGAGAGCATGAGGAAGGAGGGTCTGTGCAGAGGCAGCTGGAAATCTGGTAGCTCCAGGCCAGGGCCAGAGACCCCAGTAGTGAGCTGAAGGGAAACTGGGACTAGAATCTCCCAGACTTCTCCATCTGCAGGGGACGGAAGCACCCCACCTTGACCTTGGGCTATTTCTAGAGAGCTGGCCAGGCCACTCTCTCCATGACGGCAGCAGCTGGCTGCCTCCCCACTGGGGCTGGCTGCCCGGTCCCGCTCCTCGGGCCTGGCTGGACCTGCTCCAGCTGGGCTGCCACCTGGGAGCTGATGGAGTGGAGGGAGCACAGAACCCAAGCCCAGCCCTCTGGAGAAACCCCAGTATCTCAGAGGCATTAGCTCCTGAGAGGAATGAAAGACCTTGAGAGGACTTTGGCCCCTGGCGCCTAGGAGGATCCACCCTGCAGAGCGAGGCTGATTGGCCAGTTGGTCAGTGATATTTACTAGCCACATCACCTCCACAACTTTACTTGTGCTTAATGCATTACCCTTTGCAGACCTTCTCATTCAGTCATTGCACCTTTCAACAAATATTTATTGAGGGCTGATGGGGACCCCACAGAATTTACAATTTCGTGAATAAACAAGTAAATAAAAAATGAAAAACAAATGCAATCACACCTTGTGGTAAGACCTAACAAGGGAATAAGAAGAGTGCAGTGATGGTGGGGCCTCCCTGAGGAGGTGTCGTTTAAGCTGAGGCTTGAAGGAGGAGAAAGCCAGCCGTGTGACTAGTGCAGGAAAATGTTCCAGGCAGAGGGAATGGCATATGAAAAAGCTCTGAGTCAGGAAAGGGGCCAGTGCCTCAGAGATAGCAAGGAGCCGAGGGGACTGGACAGAATGAGTGAGGAAGATAGGGTGGGAGACCCCTTGCACTAATTTCGTGCATCGGGCCTCTAGTTTATACCGTAAAAAGGTTACTCTGACCATTGTGTGGAGGGAGAGAAGGTAAAAGTGGGAGACTATTGCAGCAATTTGGGTGACTTGGACTATATTAGTGTATGAGACAGGATGGGCTAGGTTGTGCTGCAGTAACAAACAGCTCCTAATCTGAATGGCTTAACATTACAAATATTTACTTCTCTTTCATGCTCAGTTTCATTTTTGGTCAGCAGAGGAGCTCTGCTCATTTTAATCACTCAGGGATCTAGGCTGACAGGGTCCCCATTTCAACACGATCTCCATAATCCCCATGGCAGGAGGAAGGGAAGTATAATGGCTCTTAAATTCCCCACAGATGTCTCTTCCTCTCATGAGTTGACTACATGGGCGTGCCTGACTTCAGATGGTGTGGGAAAGGACCTTCCTACCATGTACCCAGGAGGAGAAAAGTTGGACCACACTTATGACCATTACAGGCCATGAGAGTGAAGGTGGAGAAACATAAACTAATTCAAGATATATTTTGAAAGTAAATGTGGCAGGTGTTCCTGATGAGTCACATGTAGAGAGGGAAGAGTCTAGAAGGCTCCCAGGTTTGTGGTTTAAGCCTCTAGCTGGTTGGTGGTCCGGTTCGCTAAGGAGAACGCCGGGTGGGAAACAAGCTTTGGGTGGAGCTGGAATGAAAGATTTGGATTGGGCATGCTCATGTGTAGCAACTGACTTATGCAAATAATTCTTGAGCTCAGAAGAGAGGGTTGGGCTGGATACAAATGGGGGTGTCATCAAATATAGGTGGTGATTAACACCCTGGGAACCGATGGGCTGGGTACAAATAAGAGGGCCCAACGATGAGCCCCGGAAACTCCATCACCATGAGGGAGAGAGGTGAGCAGCCGGCCAAGCAGAAGAGGAGACGCCAGAGAGACGGGACGGAAGTCGAGGGGTGTGGGCCACAGACAGCAACAGGGCACGGGCTCCCTAACGGAGGCTGCTAAACATGCATTCTGATGAGACAGAAAACTGACCTCGATTTGACATGTGCAGTTTTTCCTCAAGTGGTGGAAGAAAGAGCATCTTTAGTGGGGGTGAGAAATTAACGGGAGGCCTGGAGGTGTGGCTAATCCAGTGGAGCCTGATTAACCTGAATGATGTCCCAGGAGCTAGACCCCCTGCCCCCCCGTCCCCCCCTTCCCCCCCCCCCCCGCACTGCCCCAGATCCCTCATCTCTCATCTGACAGGCCTTCTCCAGGAGGTAAGATGGTGGCCTCAGCTTCAGCCCCATTTCCTTTGTGCAGCTAGTAAGGGCATGCATTTCTGTCCTAGGAACTCAGGAGACTTACCATTGCTTGCATCCTGCCATGCTTCCCTCTTTGCCCGGACTAACCTCAGAGCCAGAGAGTTGGGCGTTCTGGTTGTTCCAGCCTGGACTAGGTGCCCATGCCCCTGGAGCTAAAGGGGAGTCAATCCCCAGGGAGCAGGTGCCCTAACTCACAGCATGAACTGACCCTAGAACAGTGATGGCAAACCTATGACACGCGTATCAGAGGTGACACGCGAACTCATTTTTTTGGTTGATTTTTCTTTGTTAAATGGCATTTAAGTATATAAAATAAATATCAAAAATATAAGTCTTTGTTTTACTATGGTTGCAAATATCAAAAAATTTCTATATGTGACACAGCACCAGAGTTAAGTTAGGGTTTTTCAAAATGCTGGCATGCCGAGCTCAAAAGGTTCGCCATCACTGCCCTGGGGCACTGCTCTGAGTCAGGAGCCCCTGGAATGGGTCCCCCGTCTAAGTCACAGAGCTAACAACTCACAGAATTTAATTTAAAAAAATTCAAAAGGTGCAGAGGACACGTGAGGAAATGTAAATCTCTGTCCCACCCCAGTCTCCCCATGTTACCAGTTTCTAATGTATCATTTCAGAAATTTTTAGTGTTTATATGAAAACTAGAGGCCCGATGCATGAAATTCGTCCAAGGGGCTTGGCCCTCGCAGCCCTGGCTTCGTCCGGAAGGTTGTCCGGATGATTGTTCCATTGTTCGGCTGTCCAGTCTAATTAGTATATTAGACTTTTATTATTATAGATATATATGAATGTTCTCTTTCTCTCACTCTTTTCTTTTTACAAAAGTGATTGCATCCTATAAGTATTGTTTTATTTTTCTTCCTTTCTAGTTAATATTACTTGCTGATTGTTCCATCTCAGTACAAATATAGTTATCTTATCCTATTTATTGTCTGCAAAGTACTTTATTGGATGAATGTAGCATACTTTATTTTAACCAATTTCCTGTTAAATTGGTTGCTTCCAGTCTTGTGCTAGTAAAATAATGTTGTAATGATTACTCTGGATCAGATGCTTCTGCACACACGTGAGTGCATAGGTAGGATGTGAGGACTGATAGACAATTGACAGTCCTCTGCCTGAGACAAGACTTGGAGCATCGCTGCTTGCTGGTGTTGCTAAAACACGTTCACTTCCAAGGAGCCCAGTTTTCCTCTGAGGTCAATGTTCCAAATTCTCTGAGGGAGAATCTGATGGACTCAGCCCCGGCCAGTGTTGGGTGTCAATGGGGACAGGTTAGCACCTTGGGAAGAGGTGTAGACGAATGAGAGGGTGCAGGGATGAGAACTCCATCACCATGAGGCTGGGGAGAGAATGAGCAGCCAGGCAAAGACAGCCCAGGGGAGAGATGTCAGCCCAGGTGAGAGATTCAGAAAATGGGATATTTATGCCCTAGCCCAGTGGTCGGCGAACTCATTAGTCAACAGAGCCAAATATCAACAGTACTTCTTCCAAATAGACTCTCCTAGGCCGAAAAGTGACTTCTGCGCATGGGCCACGAAGTTTCAATCGCACTGTATGTGCGCGCCCGTACGTGGTTATTTACTTGTTTACTCACAAATTATTTTGTGGAAGAGCCACACTCAAGGGGCCAAAGAGCCGCATGTGGCTCGAGAGCCACAGTTTGCCGACCACGGCCCTAGCTGGTTTGGCTCAGCGGATAGAACGTGGTCTGTGGACTGAAGAGTCCCAGCTTCGATTCCAGTCAGAGCATGTACCTTGAGAGGAAAAAATGGCGGAGGCTTAGACGGACGTGTTGGTGCTTTATCCTGGAGCAGATAGGGGCGAGCAGCTGAAACGGGTAACAATCAGCCCGATCAAGCTGGGGAGGTTCAGCTGAGAGACAGTCTGCAGCCAGGAAAGACAGAGAACTCCTAAAAAATGCGGATGGTTAGAGATTGAGGCTGAAACCTCCCCCTGGGCGCCAGCGCAGCGGCGAGACCGCGCCATCTTAGGTAGCGGTTACCGGCATCCAGAGATCGGCTACTAACCCGGAGGCAACGACTCGCAAGCAACGCGACTGTAAGAGCCCAGAGGAGATCTGCACCCCTCCACGGAAAGCAGATTCAAGCAACAGCGGCCTCCTGATCACCACACGCTCTGCCTGGGGAACAGTTGCTGTGTGTGAAGCCTCCCTCCACCAGCCAGAAGAGCCACCACAGCTGTGAACAGCACCCACCAGAGGCCCTGCTATCAACAGAGGAGCCGCTGCTACCACAACCGCCCAAGGAGCAACCACAGCCCGAGGAGCCACTGCCACCCAGGGAGCAGCCACTGCCACCCAGGGTCCAGCCACTGAACGACTCAACAACTAGTCCATGTCAGTGAGATCAAACATGGGTAGACAAAGAAACCCCCAAAGGAAAGAAAAGGAGGACTCGCCAGAAAAGCAGCTAAGTGAGACAGAGATATGCAACATGACGGAAAAAGAATTCAGAATAAGGTTCCTAGAGTACATGCACCGGATGTTCAAGAAGCAAGAAGAAACAGATGAAAAACTCAACTACTTATGCAAGAAGCTAGAAGAAACAGATGAAAAAATCAACAACTTAAGTAAATCCCAAGAAGAAATGAAGAGCGACATAGCTGCAATAAAAAACACCATTGAAAGTATCAACAGTAGACTGGGAGAAGCGGAGGACCGAATTAGTGAATTAGAAGACAAGGAAGCAAAACACACTCAAACTGTACTGCAAATGGAGAAAAAAATTAAAAGACAGGAGGAGAGCCTAAGGGAGCTTTGGGACAACATGAAACGAAACAACATACGAATAATAGGGGTGCCAGAACAACAGAAAGATGAACATGGATTAGAAAACCTATTCGAAGAAATAATATCAGAAAACTTCCCTGAGGTGGGGAAGAAAAAAGTCACACAAGCCCAGAGAGTCCCAAACAAGGTGAACCCGAAAAGACCCACACCAAGACACATCATAATTACCATGGCAAATGTGCAGGATAAAGAGAGAATCTTACAGGCTGCAAGAGAGAGACGGAAAGTAACATACAAGGGATCTCCCATTAGATTATCAAATGATTTCTCAACAGAAACACATCAGGCCAGAAAAGAATGGACGGAAATCTACA
>NW_005871836.1:205590-220463 GCF_000147115.1 Myotis lucifugus | reverse complement strand
CAGCCCAGAGCTGGGGCTCGTGATGAAGGAGGCACCGTTCCGAGGCCCGCGGCGAGGCCTGAGCTTGCGTCTGTGCTTTGAGGGGGACGGGGGAGGCCGGTGGCCTGTGTCACCCTGGGCGGCCCTGCCCCGGGGCCCAGCCGGCTCACGGTCACGCCCTCTGTCCTGCAGCCCTTCCTCAGCCTCGTGCTGTTCGCCCTGGCCGGCGCCGTGGGCTTCGTGACCCACTACCTGCTCCCGCAGCTCCGCAAGCACCACCCGTGGATGTGGCTCGCACACCCCGTGCTGAGGAGCAGGGAGTACCGGCAGCGGGAAGTGACAGGTGAGTGACGGGCTCCCGTAGGGCGCACCTGGGCCTCAGATGTTTTCCCCGAACGCTGTCCTCTCAGCTGGGGGCTCAGACCCAGAGGGAGTCAGGCGGCTGCTTCTATAGGGTGTCCCAAAATTCACGCAAGAAGTAATTTTGATAGAAAACACAGGTTTATAATTAAAAAATAGTAATTTTTTTATTGATTCATAAAGTATAGGGTTATGTATGGAATAGCACATCGGGTCAATGGCCTCCACGGCTTTGCTGGCACATCCGCAAAGCCATGGTCTTCATTGGTCTTCATTGTCCCTGCTCCTGGGCCATCATTGGTACTTGGTCATGCTTATCGAATGGAAGGGATTGAAATCAAAGGGCAACAGATATTAGAATCTGATTCAATAAACCAAGTAAAATTAGGCTTTTATTTTTTGTTGTTGTTGTTAATGCTCACGCAAAATTCCAATCTTGCGTGAATTTTGGGACACCCTGTACATCTTGTCCTGAAAGTCAATGTGACCAGCGTTTGAAAGTCCGATCGCACCCACCCACCCCCGGGACCCAGGGCCTCTCTGGCCAGGAGCCGCTCAAACCTCTCCTTTAAGTCGGCGTTTTCCTAACAGCGCTGCGGATGAGGGCGGCTTCTGTTCCTCTTAATTTCCATATTTTTGCAGCGACCTGGCTGAGGGGGTCATGTGTCTCTGAATTGGTGACAGATGTTGACAGGACTCTGTCCACGTATTTCCTAAGTGGCTGCATCGCACTGGCTGTGATGGCCCCGATCGGACAGCGTCGAGCTCCTCTAAACTGAGAAATCAGAAAAAGGGGTTTTGCGGAGCAGGAAGCCTGATCTAACTGGTTGTCTTTTAGGAGCAGTTGACATGGGGAATGTTCTAGTGCGGTGGTTCTCAACCTTCTGGCCCTTTAAATACAGCTCCTCATGTTGTGACCCAACCATAACATTATTTTCGTTGCTACTTCATCACTGTCATGTTGCTACTGTGATGAATCGTCATGTAAATATCTGATCTGCAGGATGGTCTTAGGCGACCCCTGTGAAAGGGTCGTTTGACCGCCAATGGGGTGGTGACCCACAGGTTGAGAACGGCTGTTCTAGTGAGACTGACTTTGGTTTTGTAATCAACATTATTCTGATAGGCTGCAAGGGAACCTGTATCAGGAACTTTAGCTCCTCTTTGTTCAATTTCACCCTTCCCAGTTCCCCGGCCCCTGAAAAGGATGAAATAAAAATGGACATTTACTGAGCCCCGACTCTAGATCGGGAGGCATTCTGCTGGGACACTTTATGTTATGGCGACCTGTTACTCCTTATGAATTAAAGGGGGGGTATTGCTTATTATGTTGAATTAAAGGGGAGGTATTGCCTATGTCCCACGCGCTTGAAGACACATACTTGATCCGTGGCCTTCCTGGGCGGGTTTGTGTCTCCCGCAGACGCCGCCCACCTGATGTGGTTCGAAAGGCTCTACGTGCGGCTGCAGTGTTTTGAAAAGTACATCCTGTACCCGGCCATCATCCTCAACGCGCTCACCATCGATGCGTTCTCCATCAGCAACTACCGGAGGCTCGGGACCCAGTAAGTGGGCGATGGCTCATCTCCTCCCGGCGGGGCTCACGACATTGGCGAGACCCAGTGAACTTTCTCTAGACGGGAGGTCGGCTTCGTGGGGTTCGTGGGGTGTTCCCCACCTCGCAGAGCGCAGAGCGGGGCGGGCGGGCGTTTGCAGAGCAGCCCCGGTGCCGACGGAGGCGGAGCTGGAAGTGGTGTCGGGAATGACTGTCGGCGGGTTTGAGAATCATCCTGCAGCGTAGACAGTGAGCGCTCACGGGAAGGCGTGAGGCCGGGGCTCCCCGAGTTCCTGCCTCGTGTCACTTCATTCAGCAAGTGCGCTGGCGTTCAGTGCTGGTGGGGTGTCCCTGCTCGCCGTTGTCAGGAGACGCGCAGTCGAGTCACTGGTTCCATTCATGCAGATTAACTCTGGGTTCACCGCCGGAAATCCACCGGATCATTTGTGGATTTGTCTTTCTGCCTAAGGCAGTGATGGCGAACCTTTTGAGCTCGGCGTGTCAGCATTTTGAAAAACCCTAACTTAACTCTGGTGCCGTGTCACATATAGACATTTTTTGATATTTGCAACCATAGTAAAACAAAGACTTATATTTTTGATGTTTATTTTATATATTTAAATGCCATTTAACAAAGAAAAATCAACCAAAAACATGAGTTCACGTGTCACCTCTGACATGCGTGTCATAGGTTCGCCATCACTGGCCTAAGGGGTTCTGGTCCAATGAGCTGTTGGAGGAGGAGGCTGGGAAAGAGATACGCTCCCAGATTTGCTCGGGAGTCACGTGGCTCAGACATTACCTGCCCAGGTCAACCCTGATGCCTGATCCCAGGCGGGCGGGGCCACTCCCGCTCTTCCTTTCAGGGGGGTGAGGATGGATCCGGGTTGTCTGCCAAAGGCCGAGCAGGCTAAGCCCCAAGGCCTCTGAGTCCTGGGATCCGAGCAGGTTCCTGGTCAGGCGCGGCAGACACTGACATGCATGGCCCCGTCACCTCCTGCCCGCCTGCCTCCCGGTCCAGACCTGGCTCGGGGAGGCCAGGGCAAGAGGCCCTGTCATTGGTACTTAGAATCCCAGGCTTCGGTCCAGGGGTGACAGTCAGCCTCGCTGGGGTAAGGAGGGGTGGACGCTGGGACTGCGGAGGCCTGTCGCTGCCCGCGGCTTGCAGATAAGCTCCCATTCTTTCCGAAGGAGGGGGTGATCCAAGGCCTCGGGGGGCCATGGAGGCGTCTCGAGGGGCAGCCCCTGCTGGGGATCCCTTCGGGGCTGAGTGTAATCCCAGCTCCGCCCCTCGAGCACTGAGACAGGGGACCCCAGTCCCCGAGACGCCGGTTCCTGCTCTGTCAGGGGAGGGTGGTCCCCGATTGACCAGGTGCAGAAGGTGCAGGGGATGCGAATTCTGTGAGCCCTGGACGCCGGCGCGCTCACCGTCCTCCGTCTCCGCCCGCAGCTGGGACAGCTTCCTGCTGATCGTGGCGGGCATGAAGCTGCTGCGAGCCTCCTTCTGCCACCCCGGGCGCCAGTTCGCGCCCCTGGGCTTCGCCGTCCTCTTCTTCCACTTCGACTGCAGGGGCCTGTCCGAGAGCTTCCTGCTGGACTTCTTCCTCGTGTCCATCCTGTTCAGCAAGGCAAGTCCGCGGCCCTTCCCTTCACTCAGTCTCCAAGGTGCATTTCTTACCGGATGGCCTCTTCCTTGGTTTTCTGACGCAGGTGGTAAGTCTTGCACTAAAGTTGAACCACATGGCCCGGCCGGTGTGGCTCAGCGGGTAGAGCGTCAGCCCGCGGACCAAAGGGTCCCGGCTTTGATTCCGGTCAAGGGCACGTACCTCGGTTGCAGGCTCCTCCCCGGCCCGGGCCCTGGTTGGGGCTCATGCAGGAGGCAACCAATCGATGTGTCTTTCTCACATCAACGTTTCTCTCTGTCTCTCCTTCTCCCTTCAACTCTCACTAAAAATCAGTGGAAAAATATCCTCGGGTGAGGATTAACAACAAGAAAACAAAAACCAAAACAAAAATAGACAGAGAAGAAAAGGCTAAATAAAACCCAAAACAAGAATGGGGACCGTGTATCAAAGAGAAGTTGGATGTAAAGGATGAAGGAACTGGAAGGAAGGCAGAGCGCTGCATAAACCCTATTATTATCACATTGCACCCCAAGAACAAGGTAGCTCTCTCTCACCATCACCTGATTCTTCCTGTGGACGTCCACCCTAGCCTCCTTCAGGGGACCCACCCCTGACCCCGTGCACAGCCAGAAACGCTCACCGACACAGATTCCATGTAACCCCTAACTCTTGGGGGTTTCCACGGGACCTGTGAGAGGTGTGCACTCCTGCCTCCTGGCGGTTGTAACATGCCCGTGTGCCCTGGTGGCTTCATTTGCATGCACGGATACGCTAACGAGCAGCTATGAGCTAGGACCCTGGCTGAGGCTTCCTGTCCCATTCCGTTGGGGTCTGAATCACCTGGCTGCATAAGGCCGGCTCATCAAGACCGAGGTTGTCGCACTTCCCTCATTAGCTCCCACTCATTTGCCTAAGTAGCTCTCTCCTGCTGGGCGCGCTCCTGCCCTCTGCAGCCCCCTTTCTCTTTTTCGTTACAATTTTCCAAAGTGCACTTCACGGGTGACAAACTGTCACCCTGGTGGCTCTCTCCTCTCTCGGTGTTTCCTGCCCTTCAGGTTTTATTTCCACTTTATTGCAGTAGGCTAATCAGGTTCCTACTGCTTGATACCTCTTGCCTGAAAAATTCTGCTGCTGTTTTGCATTTATTAGTAAATATGGTGTTTACTGCCATATAGCACTCACAGTCTTCATCAGGCTTAAGGAAAACGCTTTTATTATGGGGGTGCAAGGGGCTTTTTGTGAGTGAGTTGAATTTATTTTCCAATATTCTTCCTGCATTCAATGAGCATCATAAGGTTTTTCTTTTTTTACTTTCTTCATTTTTAAAACATACTGACATTTCTTCTAATGTTCAAACATTTGAAGATGAACCAAACTTGGTCATATGTTTTGTACATTTATAGATTCATTGTGTAAACATTTTATTGAGGAATTTTGCATTTATATTAATAGGTGAGAACATGTATATTATTCTTGTTTACTTTAATATGAAAGAATACTCTCCCAATGTGAACCGTGAAGTTTTTCTATGATGGACACTTGAAGGCTATGTATTTTCCTCTATAAACTGCTTTAGCTGAGTCCCACAGGTTAGGATTGGTACTACTGCTTTTCACTGTCATTCATTTTTAAATATTTTGTCATTCTGACTACCATTTACTCTCAGTTAGTTCAGGGTTGTGTTTGTTGTTATATCCAAATGCAGACTTTGTGGTTATTATGGCTATTGCTATTTTTCCCTCTTTTTACTATTAACTTCTAATTTAATTGCAAAGAGATTTGCATGGTATCATTTTTTTTAGCCTGGGTTAAGACTTCTTTTTTTAGTTTAGGAAGTTATATCTTGTAAATGTACATATGCTTGAAAATTATATAATTCTCATCGGTTAGCTGCAAGGTTCTAATATACTTATCTCTTAGCTAAAGCTTATCGATTCTGTTGGCAAGCTATTTTATGTGATTATTTATTAAATTATCATTTTCTGAGATGTATGTCTTAAACTCTCTCCCTATTATAATACATTTGTTCATCTTACCCTAATCTTGTCCATCTTTGTTTTTGATATCTTGCAATTATGTGTTTAAGTATATTCATTCCAGTTATTTTATCTTTCTGGTGACTCTTCCTTCTTCATTTTTATCATTATGTACTGCTTTTTTTATTTTTTAGAGTAAAAGTCTATTTTGTCTAATTTTAAAAAATATATTTTTTTATTAATTTCAGAGAGGAAGTGAGAGGGAGAGATAGAAACATTAGTGATGAGAGACAATCATTGATCGGCTGCCTCTTGCATGCCCCCACACTGGAGATCAAGCCAGCAACCCTGACATGTGCCCTTGACCGGAATCGAACCTGGGACCCTTCAGTCCGCAGGCCGGCGCTCTATCCACTGAGCCAAACTGGCCAGGGCTGGTGTCTTTTTTAAAATTCTCTTATCTAAAACTTTCTGAGTTATTTTAATATTTCTTATAAAAGCACTTATAAAAGCAGGATTTTTCTTTTTAATCCAGATTGAGAATCTATATTGTAATAGGCAGGTTGTATCTGTCTGCATTTACTGTGATCGCTGATACTTTTTATTGTATTTTTGTTGCATATTTGTGATTTTTCTTTGTTTCCCCCTCCCCCACTCCTTCTTCCTTATCTTGTATTAACCAGCATGGGCCTTCTTCGGTCCCCTTTTTCCTCTAGAGCTTTGGAAATGGAATATTGTGTATCTGGTCCCTTCGTGCCATGAATCCATGTCCACGTGTTCCTTCTTGCTCATTTTCCTACTCCCCACAGCACTACCGTTGCCTCAAAATCTCTGATAGTTTTCCCCAGTTCTTTTCTTCTGGCTTTAACCCCAGCTGAGCTCCTTAACCTGTTCCCCTGGGCCCCCCAAGGCTCTCCCCACCTCCCCTGCAGCGTCTGCCCTTTCTCGGCGGCTCTCGGCTGAGTCGGAGTGTGAGAGTGAGTCTCTCGTTCCTGGCTTTGCTTACGTGGAAATACCAGCCGCCGAGCTCAGCAAAACGTAATTGTGACGGATGCGGGCAATCACAGTGCCGCGCAGTGGGACCTGTTAGGGCTCTAGCCGGGCAGACGGGGCCGGCCCCGCGGCTGCCTGTCTGCCTGTGGCTGCTCGGCCTGACCTACTTCCAGGCCTTCTCAGAAGGCGGATGGAAACCTCGCAGGACATAGTCCTGCCCTGGAACCCAGCGGGAGTAACTTTCCGTAACTTCCTGTTGAGGGTATTTGAGGGGTCAGACATCACATGAGGTCATCTTGTTTATGCTTGCAGTCTTCACCCTGGCATCCATCACAGGTTAATTATTGTTTTTTTGAAATATATACTAATTGATTTCAGAGAGGAAGGGAGAGAGAGGGAGAAACATCAATGATGAGAGAGAATCATGGATGGGCTGCCTCCTGCACGCCCCACACTGGGGACTGAGCCCACAACCCGGGCATGTGCCCTTGACCGGAATTGAACCGTGACCTCCTGGTTCATAGGTCGATGCTCAACCACTGAGCCACGCCGGCCGGGCTGTTCTAACCTATTCTTAGCAGGTGCCTTGATGTAGGACAAGGGGAGGTAGGAGGGAGAGGCCAGCAGTAGTCGCCCCGTCCCAGCCGGAACACCTGTGTGTGCTTCCAGTGACCTTGACGCCCCTGCACCATCGTCGTCACTTCTGATGAATCTTTCCTTCTGCTTTCAGCTCGGGGACCTGCTCCAGAAGTTACAGTTTGTCATGGCGTACGTGGCTCCTTGGCAGATGGCTTGGGGCTCATCGTTCCACGTGTTTGCTCAGCTCTTTGCAGTCCCTCGTATCCTTTCCGCTGCTATTTTTACCCACATTTCCTGGATGTGAGCTTTTCTCTTTTTTAATATATTTTTATTGATTTCAGAGAGGAAGGGAGAGGGGGAGAGAGAGAGAAACATCAGCGATGAGAGAGAATCATGGATCGGCTGCCTCCTGCACGCCCCACACTGGGGATGAAGCCCCCAACCCGGGCATGTGCCCTGACCGGGAATCGAACCGTGACCTCCTGGTTCACAGGTCAACACTCAACCCCTGAGCCACGCTGGCCGGGCAGTCCATCTGATGTAATATTTCCTACATTTTTGTTTCCCAGGATGTGGTTCCGGGCTACTTGCACCGGGACCCCTGGGGGAGTTTGCTAAATAGATCCCTCAGCCTGGCACCTACGTTAACAGCCCATCTCAGGGGTGCACCCTGGGGTCCTCACCTTCGCAAGCCTCCCTGGTGGATCGTATCCCCCCGATGTGTGTGACCCAACCTAGGCCCTGGCAGCCCGTCATTGGCTCGTGTTGAGGACGGCTTGGCTTCCTTTCGAACGCACGTTTGTAAGGAGTCCCTGGGACCTGAACTCCGTGTGCAGAGATGGAATAGTACTTGGGGTCATCATTAAGTGATACCGTAGTCTAGATTTTTTTATTTTTAATTCTCGCCCGAGGATACTTTTTCCATTTTTGTTTCGTTTTGTTTTGTCTTCAGAGAGAGTGGAGGGAAGAGGAGTGGAGAAGAGAAACGTCGATGTGAGAGAGACACATCGATTGGTTGCTCCCGGTACGTGCCCTTGACGGAATGGAACTGAGTCCACAGGCCGATGCCCTAACCACTGATCAAACCAGCCAGGGCTATTCTAGATTTTTTTTTTTAATTTAAAATGCCCTCCTGCAGATTTATGTGTGAAAAAAACCTTTTCTAAGCAAACCACGAGCCGGCTCACAGTGCACATTGTTGTGTGTGTCTATTCTTAGACCGGCACTGAGATTTCTAAAGTTCCTCAAGGTTATTCGGCAGAACAAGCTACGGGGGGAAAGTGGCTAAAGTGTAAGCGTGTGCACGGCCCTTTCCTGGAACTGCAGTCGTTTTCGGCCAGTCTCCGTGCTTGGCTCCTAAAGCTCTCGCTCTGGTGACACCCCCGCTAGCCACGGTCACCTTCCCAGCCTCGATCGGCTGCCAGGGTGGAGCCCAGCGCCCTGCGAGCAGGATGTCATGGGATAGATGGTTCAGGAAACTGGACAGATAGGCCCTCCAGATGCAGCTCTCAGGCCCCTGCATGCCAGCCCTGGGTGCTGGAGTCATTTTGAAAAGTTCATTGTTGTATCCCTCTGTTAGGACCTGCGGGTCCATCCTGGCGCGGGGAGGGGGCTGGTTAGCTCCGTTGGGGAATTGAATTCGCTCTCGGGCCGGCGGGGTGCTGTTTGGTAAATTGCTTTTTCCAGTTCCGGCCTGTTTCCTCCCTTGGGAGCCTCTGTCCGTTTCCGAGCCGGTAAGCCCCAGGGAGAGACGAGACTGTTCGCCCCTGTAATGTGTGTGGAGACCACGCAAGACCCTGGCCTGCGGATGAGTAGCCAGATGCAGCCAGACGATCTGTTAAGAGTGTATCTTAGGGTGGCTGCTTTCTACTCTTTTTGAGCTTCTGCTGATTTTTTTTTTAAGTATTAACGTTGATGCTGTCATTTTAAATGTACTGGGTCCAAGGCAGCTTTGAAAGGTGTTACCAGGGACCTGTTAGGTTGACCTCTTGGCTCTGTCGGTAGGACATAAAAAGGCTGCGTGTGGCCCGGCCGGCGTGGCTCAGTGGTTGAGCGTCGACCTGTGAACCAGGTCACAGTTCCATTCCCGGTCAGGGCACAGGCCCGGGTTGCAGACTCGATCCCCAGTGTGGGGTGTGCAGGCGGCAGCTGATCCATGATTCTCTCTCATCATTGATGTTTCTCTCTCTCCCTCTCCCTTCCTCTCTGAAATCAATACAAATATATTTTATGAAAAATATATATTTTTTAAAAAGGATGGTGCCGAAACCCAGTTTGGCTCAGTGGATAGAGCGTTGGGCTGCGGACTGGAAGGTCCCAGGTTCGATTCCGGTCAAGGGCATGTACCTGGGTTTCAGGCACATCCCCCGTAGGAGATGTGCAGGAGGCAGCTGATCAGTGTTTCTCTCTCATCGATGTTTCTAACTCTCTGTCTCTCTCCCTTCCTCTCTGTAAAAAATCAATGAAATGTGTTTAAAAAAAAAAAAGGGATGGTGCAGGTGCCTGCTGTCTCAGCCCCAGTTCCCTGTCACCCCTTAGCGACCACGGTCAAGTCTTACCTGCTTGCCCCGAGCGTGCTGTGTCTCATTGGTTGTCCCTAAATGAAACCCCGCGGCCATCTTCCTTTCTGGGTGCGAAAACAGCTGGACTATAAGCTGGTCAGAATCTCAGGTGATGCTTAGAAACGGAACAGTGAAAAGACCACTTGCCTTAGCTCCCGGCTCCCAGACTCGGCCTTGCTCTTCTTCCAGACGTTGGCCACGTCTGTCTTCTCCACCCCGCTGAGCCCGTTCCTCGGGAGCGT
This sequence comes from Myotis lucifugus, assembly GCF_000147115.1. NCBI lineage: Eukaryota > Metazoa > Chordata > Mammalia > Chiroptera > Vespertilionidae > Myotis > Myotis lucifugus. The sequence continues at coordinate 210,593 of NW_005871836.1, read as the reverse complement.
CCTCTTCATCACGTCGTACGTCCGGCCGGTGAAGTTCTGGGAGAAGAACTACAAGTAAGACCCTGACGCTGCTGCGGGCTCGCTTCCTGCGCTTGGCGCTTCCTGGGGCCTCCTCTCGGCGCGGGCCCAGGCTCCTTGCTTTGCTCTGCTGGAGGGAGGGGGACACGGCGGGGAGCAGGTGTCTCATGGGGGCCCCCAGTTCAGGGGCTCAGCCCAGGGGCTTCGGGCTCCTGACAGAACACAGCTTGCTGGAGCCAGCCCCGGTTCCCGGCCCAGGTTCCCAGCCCAGGTTCCCGGCCCAGGTTCCCAGCCCAGGTTCCCGGCCCAGGTTCCCAGCTGTCACCATCGCCCTCCTGGGAAGGGTGAGGTCCCTGGCGATGGGCTTTGTTAAGGGCCGCAGCCCTCGATGAGAAAACAGCGCGTGTATTACCGGCTTCCTCTTTGGAGACGTGGGTGGTTTGATGGATGACTGTATACTCTTGCCTTTATGATTTTACAATCGGGCCACAGGGCCACGGGTTCACGAGTCAAACAGTGCAGTCAGATAGCAGCCCCGAACCCTGTCCCCCCTGCGGTCCGGGAGGAGACAGCAAGCCCACTCGCTCTCTGGGCAGCAGCATGGACGCTCACGCCGTGGGGCAGTCGGGCAGAAACGCAGTCGCTGAGCTAGTTGGCACCTGTGAGTGGGGGGCCCCACATGTGCAGGGAAAGCGCTGAGAAGAGCTCAGACACCCCGGCCCTTCTCAGGGGTGTATGTGGGGGTCGGGGGGGGGGGCAGGGCCCTGGGCGCGCAGGCAGCTTAGCCGATGACCGCTCAGATCTCAGCACCTGCATCCCGCCGCCTCCTGGGGAGACAGCTTTCCCGTTAGCGCTGCGTTAGGTGTTGGAATTCCCCGCGGAGTTTGGTAAATGACTTCCGTTGAGCTCAGTCCCACTTTAAAAATTGTTGATTTTGCTGCTGAAAATTCCATTTGTCCTAGGTCTTAAGGTGAAATTAAAATTCCATCTAGGGACTCCCTGTGTCGGCGTGGGATCCAGGCCTTCATTAGAGGGAGTTTGTTGTTTGCTTTGTTCCCTGCCCCCCGGGCTCTCTCATCTCCAAGGCTGAGCTGAGGGTATTTCAAAGGCGACGTGAAGCGGGAATAGGACAGCGCGTTGGGGTTGGCGGCTGTCTGAGCAGAGGGGCTCGGGGACATGGGAAACTCAAGGCCTGCTGGCATTTTAGGGGCATCGGTGGGGTGGCACCGTCTGCACAGGCAGTTATTGGGGAGACGGTTGTTGGCGGGTCACCCCTCTGGGGTGAGTCTGTCCCTCACCTCATGGCTCTGAGAAGCAAGAGGCTGCCAAGGACTGGCCGGCTTATGGAAGCTGTGACTGCAGTGAGCGCTCATAACTGAAGAGGTTTAAACTGGTTCTGGCGGCCACTTCTTACCATGGCTACCGCCAATCCGTCTTCTCCTAAATTGGTGAGAGCTGTTTTGTGGTTCAACCCAAGAAAGGCCTGTAAGGACACCCCCCAACTCTTTTTATTTTTTAAATATATTTTTATGGATTTCAGAGAGGAAGGGAGAGGGAGAGATAGAAACATCAATGAGAGAGAGAATCATGGATCGGCTGCCTCCTGCACGCCCCCCACTGGGGATCGAGCCTGCAACCCGGGCAAGTGCTCTGACCGGGAATCGAACCGTGGCCTCCTGGTTTGTAGGTCGACACTCAACCACTGAGCCACACTGGCTGGGCTGCCCCCTAACTCTTGAAAGCAAGTGGCAGAGACGTTGAGCACTCGCCATGATCTCTGGAATCGTGGCAAAGAAAGGCGCTACGGGTGCACCGAGTTCTGAGACGGACACTCCGGTGGCAGTCCAGTGCCGGCTTCTGTTGGTTGGATCGGGCGCTCCACGCTGAGCAGGCACAAGGCGGGGCTCCCTAACCCTGAGAACTCCTCATCTCTTCCCTCCGCGTGTTTCCTGTACGTTTCCCTCCCTCTGTTCCCTGGGACCCCTCGCTGTGGCCTTGTCAAACTGGAGCCATCATCCTCACCTCCCGTGCGTTCCCCACCCGCACGGCCACGTCTGCAAACCAGCTCTCTGGCCTGCGGAGGTCTCACCGTGACTTCTCCCTGTTCTGTGGCCCCTACAGCACCAGGCGCGTGGATAACTCCAACACCAGGCTGGCCGCCCAGATGGAGAGGGACCCAGGTGAGATGTTTGTTCCCTTCCTTCTCTTCCATTCAAACGATGTCCTTTGTCCTGTGGGTGGAGCCCTTCGATCCAACCAGGGGATGAAGTACTTGCTCTTTGAAATGACCGCGGAGACCACGCGCGTCTTGGTCAATACGCCGACGTAAAGATAAAGCTGAGCAGACAGGCGGGGCACGCGGGCCGGTTCTGTGTGGGAGTGAATTCGTCGTCACGTAGAATTAACGCAGCTTCGAACGCCTCTGTTCGTTCAGACATGTTTGTGTCTGTGCGATAAACATCACATACAGACGCTGCAGCCTGGTCTCTTAGGAACCATCATGTGGTGACGCAGCAGGCTCGGACGGTGCCCTTCCCTAAAGGCAGGTCATCCCACCATCCACGCTCTAGGGTCCAGAGGCCTCCAGAACTTTCCTTCAACATGAAGCTATGGAAGGATTTACCTGCTAGAACATGATTTCACTTTTTTTTCTTCCTTTCCAGAATCTATCTAATTTGCAATCATTCCGCCTCCTTTTTATTTCTCATATCAGAATGCAAATATTAACTTCTATTTTTACCCACCTCCCCCTCCCCCGGGCCAGGAATTCTGTTTGGGGAGAAGTGTATTGCACTCATTATCTGTATTTGAGTTGCGTGTACATGACTAATTGAAACTCATCATGAAATTTGAAAAGACCTGGAGAGAGAGGTTTACTTTTGGTTGAACTTCCTGGCAGTACAAGTTGGGGGTGGGTACAGCTGTCTCTCGGGGCGGCTGTGGGACGCGGTGACATTCCAGGGCCATTGATACTGGGCAGATGGACAGTGTCCTGAGTGCACTGTGCCTTTAATTATGCATAATTTTATCTCATTTTAATCTAATTATGCAGGTATGTAGTCAGTGTGTTCTGAGGAGATCACTTTGGGTGGATTAAGTTGTTTTGTTTCATTTAAACATCAAATCGTTTGGACAATTAGGCAAAAGTTAAATTTCTCATTCAGGCCCTTTCTTTAAAACTGCCAGAGACTCACATCTCTATTTAGTGTCAGAGAATCATCATAGGAAAGGAATGAAATAGAGGTCAGGCAGCTTCTTCTGCATAGAAACCAAGCGTGCTGACGCTTCGTGAGACTCCATGACACAGCTCAGCCCACGTGGATGATGAGTGACATGGGCCCCTATGACAGGTGACGTGAAGAAATCTTGTCTCGCCCTGGCCGGTGTGGCTCAGTGGATAGAGCATCGGCCTGGGAACTGAAGGGTCCTGGGTTCGATTCTGGTCAAGGGCATGTACCTTGGTTGCAGGCTCCTCCCTGGCCCGGGCCCTGGTCGGGGCTTGTGTAGGAGGCTACCGATCAATGTGCTTCTCTCATATCGATGTTTCTGTCTGTCTCTCCCTCTCTCTTCCACTCTCTGAAAATCAATGGGAAAATATCCTAGGGTGAGGATTATAGAAAAAGAGAGAGAGAGAGAGAAGAAAGCTCGTCTCTATCTTAAGAGCACTGATTCTCCACCAGGGCCTTCAGGAATGGGCTGGGAAGTCCCAGCTGTTTGATTTGAAAGGCCGACCCGGCCTGGGTGTAGGGAATCCACTAGATAAGGTCCCAGGGAAGGTACACAGGCGACCCACCTGGCGGGTGTGGGTGTCCACCTGAGACAATCATGTAGCTGGGAAGAGGGCAGAGGTCCTGGAAATGGAGGGAGGTAGGAAGATGTGGAAAATGTTGGAAGAAAGGAAAAGGGAGAGGCTGGGGTGTGGAGGAGCGGGAACAAAGGCCCCGAGGTTACAGCTGACTGAGTCGGGGAACAGAGGGGCCCGCCTGGGACATGTTGAAGGTGAGGCATTTGAGACCCACAGGAGAAGTAGACACGTGGGTATAAGGTCTAGAGCAGCGATCGCCAACCGGTGACCCGTGGACCACTGGTGGTCCCTGAGGTCCGAAAGGTTGGCGACCGCTGGTCTAGAGCTCAGACAGGGGGTCCCCGTGGGAGACACGGATTTGTAGATGTTCTGCATTTAACTTGATTTCAGGCCACTAGTGTAGATGAGACGGCGTAGAACATGTGTCAGGGAAAAACAGGCGGGTCCCACCACATCCACTGAGATGGCGAAGCATCTGAAAGGCCTGATTTAGCCCTGATCACATGACAGCTCTGCTTCCTGGGTCTGAGGGCGCAGAACCCAGCACTCACCCGGCATGTGTCTCGTCCGTCTTCAGCGAGCGATGACAACAACCTCAACTCCATCTTCTACGAGCACCTGACGCGGTCCCTCCAGGAGTCCCTCTGCGGAGACCTGGTCCTCGGGCGCTGGGGGAACTACAGCTCCGGCGACTGCTTTATCCTGGCCTCCGACTACCTCAACGCTTTCGTCCACCTGATCGAGGTCGGAAACGGCCTCGTCACCTTCCAGCTCCGCGGGCTGGAATTCCGAGGTGAGGATCGCCTGGGTGTGGAGGTTGCTGGGAGTCAGTGACTTGAGTTATCATCACATAAAACTTAGGAAGTCCCCTCTAACGAGGAAGGACTGCACCCCTGGCTGGTAGAATGAGAATTAGCATGGCCCAGCTGCCTTCATCCAGTTATAAGTGCTGATCGTCCCTCAAAAAAGGCAAGAGGGCCCAGCCGGCATGGCTAAATGATTGAGCATCGACCTCTGAACCAGGAGGTCACGGTTCGATTCCCGGCCAGGGCACATGCCCGGGTTGTGGGCTTGATCCCTAGTGTGGGGCGTGCAGGAACCAGCCAATCAATGATTCTCTCTCATCACTGATGTTTCTCTCTCTCTCTCTCCCTCTCACTTCCTCTCTGAAATCAATAAT
>NW_005871836.1:200345-205285 GCF_000147115.1 Myotis lucifugus | reverse complement strand
CCATGCTGCAGGTGTTCGACCTGCGCAGGATCCTCATCCGCTACTACGTCAAGGTAACTGACCCACAGGGCCCAGCCGGGCCTGTGAAAAACCCTCGAGGCTGTGGGGTAGCCCGAGTCCAGGCCCAGAGTCAGGTTCTCACAGGCAGTCCGCTTCTCACCCGGGTCTGTCTCCTCGCTTCTTTTTTAAATATATTTTTATTGATTTCAGAGCGGAAGGGAGAGGGAGACAGAGATAAAAACATCAATGATGAGAGAGAACCACTGATCGGCTGCCTCCTGCACACCCGCTACTGGGGACCGAGCCCACAACCCGGGCCTGTGCCCTGACCGGGAATCAGACCGTGACCTCCTGGTTCATAGGTCGATGCTCAACCACTGAGCCACGCCGGCGGGGCTGTTTCGCTTCTAACACAGCTCGTTATGGTAATGCTGGTGGTGATGAATGGCAACAGCCTGAAACCATGACCCAGCCGTTTACACGTTACAAGTGTCGATGTATATGCTCTGCGCATTTGCCCTTGAGAATGACCAGAATGACGTCCTAAGCTAAACTGAACTCAAAAACAGAGCTAAGCGACCCGTTCCCGATTAGCCGCAGCAGCCCTTCTCCTCCGCGTGTGGAGACTGAGCGCCCATCACTTACCTGCTCGGTACCGTCTGCCCAGTGCATATGCAGCTCGGAAAATGGGCCGGTTTGGGCCCAGATCCCTGGAGGACGAGAGTGAGACTGGACCCAGGTCGGAGGGTGACAGCTGGGCGGGGCGGAGGTGTTTTCCCAGGGGAGGGCCCAGGTCAGCCACGGCTCAGAACGGCCCTGGGGTGGCTCCTGTTCCGAGGGAGCACTTTGCATGATGGGAGCATCCTCAGAGCCATTCCAAGTGAGGCCCCCCATTCACCTGGGACCCCAAACACCCTGCCAGCCGAGGCAGAGACAGCAACGAGGAAACACAAGACAAAAACCCCAGGCGAGGAGGGTCAGGAGTTCACCAGCTCAAAGAGGACAGTTGGAGATTTGGAGGGGCTGTCCCAGGGGGCCCCAGCGTGTGCTGACAGTGACAGGAAACAGAAGACAGACTGTGAGGTCGGAGGTTCAACAACGCGCACCACACCCCGACGTGACTGCAGCCAGGAGTGCTGTGACGCCCTTTCCCGTGGTGGGATCTTTAAAACACGCGTGGTTCGTCCTCACCACCTCCGCCATGAGGCCACCTCGGGGTCCAGGTCTCGGGACTGTCCTTCCCCACGCTCGTTCCCCGGTGGCGGGAGGTAAGGGTTTCGGGGGGCTGCGCGGCCGTTAGAAGGAGCAGCGTTGTGGGGTCTAAAGTGAGGAACGTCCTCTTTGGTTCCTGGTCACTGCAGGCGCCTTTGTGGCTCTGAACTGCCTCAGCTTTCACGGGGTCCGTGTTATTCTCCGTATTGTTTTTCACTGGCAGGCAGATCGGAGCGGGAGGAAAGCGTAGGCTAATTCCTTCACACAAAAGGGCTGTTTGATCTCCCAATGCACCGGGTCAGCTCCCGGCCCCCCGTGCATCCATTTGAAGTCATTTCCTCGCCGGGCCGGAGGGTCCCCTGGGTCCCCGCCATCTCTCCATTCGCTCGGGTCTAAAACCCTCCTGTGGGTCCAGACGCGGCTTCCCGAGGCGCCTGGGTCCTGGTGCCATTGTCTCCGGACAAAGGAGATGGCTTATCGCTGGCCTGGCAGCGGGGCCCACAGGGACCCGGGGGTCTGCTGCCCGGCCCCTCCGGGAGTGAGAGCATGTGCTGATCTGCATTTAAAATGAGGAGCCGGCGGGTCCTGCCAGAAGGGGTCCTGCCTCCAGCCTGGATTGGGGTCTACGCAGTCGGTTCTCATGCGCAGTTGGTTCCTTGTCGGTTTCACTCAGCGGCCTGTCCATCTCGTTATGACAGGTTCGGGGGGGTTCACACCGTCTGTGTTCCGGACGGAATTTCTCCCTAAATGAAGTGGAAATGGGGTACGGTTTGCAGCCAGCTGGCGTGGTCCCCTCTCCTCCTGGTGAGAAGGACGGTCCCCCGTCCCCTCGCCCGGGAGAGCTGAGCACCCGGCTGGGGTCGAGCTCCAAAGTCAAGGCTGTAGGGTTCTGCCAGAACTGGAGGAAGGGGTTTTGACCTCTGGAGGTCAAAGTCCTCGTTTACTAGTCTGACTTCATCCGTGGAGGGTATTTTAATTCCTTGGAAATGAGTGGAAAGCGAAACGACCGTCTTTTGATTTGTTTGTTATTCCTGTCGGGGACACGTGATTAGGACCTACTGGGGAAACGAGGCCAGATGTGGGCTGGAGCCAGATGTGTGGACACGCACACTTCTTTCCCCCTGTAACTGTCAGCTGAGACGCGGGCACTCTGGCCACGGTCACAGAGCCTCATGTGCTTGTAACTTTGAGCCGACCTATTTTTTTTTAAATATATTTTTATTGATTTCAGAGGAAGGGAGAGAGAGAGAAACATCCATGATGAGCGAGAATCACTGATCCGCTGCCTCCTGCACGCCCCACACTGGGGATGGAGCCCACAACCCGGGCCTGTACCGGGACCGGGAATCAAACCCTGACCTCCTGGTTCATAGGTCGACTCTCAACCACTGAGCCACACCAGCCGGGTGCAGCTTTGCTGTTTTAGTCCATCAAACACTGCGTGGCAGGGCTGGAGGAGGGTCCACCCGTCCCCGCGGGATCGGCCCAGCCTGGCACCCACAGAAGCCAGGGTCTTGTGTGCATCTCAGCCAGGAGAGGGCTGGCTGTCCTTTCTCCCCCCGGAGTCGGTCCTTGTCCGTCTGTGACATCCTGTTCTTCCCCCTCCCTCGTCCCCGCAGGGGCCCTTAGAGAGGTTTGGGAATGTCTTCCGTGGGCTCTGTCACTAAGCCCCGCAGGAAACACAGGACACACGTGGCAATCGCGTGTCCCCTGCCTCTCTGACAGCCGCTGGCGTTAGGAGCCCCAGTGACTAACAAGCCCCCTGGCTTCGGAGCGGCTGCGAGGGCTCAGACCTGGTTCCTCCCCGCAGAGTATCATCTACTACCTGGTCACGTCCCCCAAGCTCCTCTCCTGGATCAAGAACGCGTCCCTCCTGACGGCGCTGCAGCCCTTTGCCAAGTGGCATCACATCGAGCGCGACCTCGCCGTGTTCAACATCAACATCGACGAGGACTACGTGCCGTGTCTGCAGGGCGTCACGCGGGCCAGCTACTGCAGCGTCTACCTCGAGTGGATCCAGCACTGCGCGCGGAGGACACAGGAGGTGTGTGTGTGGGGTGGGGGGCCGCTGGGGCCTTGACTGTGAATGAAAAAAAAAACACAGGAAAACTGCCCAGCTGGTGTGGCTCAGTGGTTGAGCGTCGACCTATGAACCAGGAGGTCACGGTTCGATTCCCGGTCAGGGCACATGCCCGGGTTGTGGGCTCCATCCCCAGTGAGGGGCGTGCAGGAGGCAGCTGATGATTGATGATTCTCTCTCATCACTGATGTTTCTCTCTCTCTCCCCTTTCCTCTCGGAAATCAATAATCATGTTTTTTTTAAAAAAAGTGAACCAGGAAAACTGTACAGTCTCTCTCCTGTCCTCCCTGGTAGATTAATAAAATAAAGGCGAGAAAAGCATTGGCATGTGGTCAATGTTAGCCATGGAAATATCTCACCGGCCGTAGCTCCGATGGAGGAGCCTGAAGGTCCGTCTCCGTGGTCCGTGCTCAGGGTCAGGGCCTGGATTTCATTTCCTGCCTCAGTTTACTTCTCCAGGCCAGGCGCTGGCCTTTCGGAGGGGAATTCACCGGAAACCGCAGGGGCCTCTGTCGAGATTGTCGCCTGCTCCCGGGACGGCTCCCCTCTCCCCTCAGCTGGTTCCTGAGATCATTCGTCCCCTTTTCTTGCTCAAGACACTTGGGCTTTAAATGCCCTCTGCCCGTCCCCTCCTGCCGCCTCTTAAATCGACTCGGGCGAGTCGCGTAATTTAGTTGCTGATTGTGGACTTTGGTCAGTTCAGGGGGCTCTCATCAGAGGGAGAACAGGAAGCCTCTTTGCATTGGACAGTGTGAAGGTGGGGATAGACAGTGTGAAGGTGGGGATGGACAGTGTGAAGGTGGGCATGGACAGTGTGAAGGTGGGCATGGACAGGGTGAAGGTGGACACAGACAGTGTGAAGTGGGCATGGACAGTGAAGTGGGTATGGATGGGGTGAAGGTGGGCATGGACAGTGAAGTGGTCATGGACCATGTGAAGGTGAGCACGGACGGGGTGAAGTGGGCACGGACGGGGTGAAGGTGGGCATTCGGTTGACTCTAATCTCTGACCATCTTCATGGCCTGAGGTGCCACATGCAAACTGCCCGGCGACAAGGTCAGCAAGCCACATGCCAGCCCCTCTCCCTCACGTGAGCTTCCTTGGCATGTTAACCACCTGAGAGACGACCTCAGGCAGGAAGCAGCGGCCTAGAGCTGCTCACGGTGGAGGCTGCTGACGCTGATCGGACCTCACGTGCCCCGGCCCGCACACGGGTGACACCGTGGCGCACGCGGGCAGCTGTGACGGGCGAAGTAACATCCCTGCTCTTTCAGGCCTCGCAGACCCTGGACAGCGACGAGGACTCCCCGCTGGTGACCCTGGCCTTCGCCCTCTGCATCCTGGGGAGGAGAGCGCTGGGCACGGCCGCGCACAGCGTGGCTCTCAGGTACTCGGGGGGCGGGGGGTGGACAGGCACCGGCACTGCTTGGCTTTGACAGACCTTTTCAATCATTTTACTTTGCACGTGGGCTGCTCACGCGTCTTTCAGACAGTCCCTCCATAGTGACCCTGTAGGGCAGCGACAGACCCCTTCGAGTGTTAGACTTGAACCTGGCGTTAACGGGGAACAGTCCAGACCCAGGAACTCTGGGCGTCTGTGTTGAGGGTCCGTGCAGGTTTGCTGGGCAGATGCGAGAGGATCGTGCAC
>NW_005871836.1:196822-200245 GCF_000147115.1 Myotis lucifugus | reverse complement strand
CCCTGCTCAGTAAACGTCCTTTCCTCCCGCCGTCTCTCCCGTCTGCACCCTGCTCTGCCTGGCTGACGGCCTTGCCAAATGGAGGCCCCTGCTGCTTGTTCAAACTCTCTTTCCACGGGCCCTGCTCTCTCTGCGTGAAAACAGCCCCGTTTCTCTTCTTAAAGAACAAAAAGCAAAACGAAGCTCCCCTGACCCTCCCAGCCTCTCACCCTGTCACCCAGGTCTGATCTCTGACTCACAGGGGAGCCCTTGACCTTCCGTGCACAGGGCTCACGGCTCGAGTCACAGCACCCCGGCCGTGATCCGCACGTCACTCCATTCGCAGGTTTCTAGAAATTTCAATTTCCTGTACAATTTGCAAACCAAAGGCCGCAGAGGTTCGCTCTGGCGGGCTGAGCGGAGCGCTTTCCCAAGGCTTCCTCGGGCCGGCTTTTGGCGTAGCTTCCGCCGAGGTCCCTGACCAGGTGTTCCTCGCCTGCCCGGCTTTATTTATTTTCCCTGATTAAGCACCATGCGTTCCAGCTGCTTTCCGAGCTTGGTTTTGATGGGATTTCCTGGGTTTCAAACAGCTCCTAATCCTCTGTGACAGCCCCTCAGCGTTCCAAAGGCGGCGATGAGATCAGTCTGGGAGCGATGCAGTGGTTTGGGGGGAGGCTCGCTTTCCGGGGGGCCCACCCCTGTGAGCCCTGCCCCGCATTCTCAGTGCAGCAATGACTTGCAGGAGGTAACTGATTGTGCACGTTGCCCCAGGCCAGTGTTCGGATCCACGAGGTTCTGATTTCTTGGGTAGATCGTGGGGGCGGGAGGCCCACCGTGTGAGGGAGGCTGGAGCCCCACCTCTGCTTCTACCCAACAGCTGTGCCCTGCATTTCATATGCTAGAGTTCAATACATGGGGGCGCTTGCAAAGGATTGATTCTGGCGCTCAAACGATTTCTAAGCGTCATTTTAAGAGACCCAGCGAAAGTGGTCCCCAAAAGGCTGCCCCAGGTTGGACGCTCTCCAAGGGTGTTGTGTTGGCAGCCTCACTAACGTTCGTTTTCCTAGTCTCATGGGTAAGATCCTCTATCTCCCTCTTCCTTCGTTTGTATCTCCATTATTGCCAGCGAGGGTTTAAGACTGCCTACATGTTTATTGGTCAATCACATTTTTTTCCCCGTGAATTGCCTGCTTCTATGCTCTCCCCATTTTTGTTAGATACTGATCTTTAGGAACTATTCTCATGATATTATCGGGAAAGAATGTGAAGTCTTTCAAAATCTGGGGCATACATTCCGGTGGTATTCTTCTCCTTAAATCTATGAGTGAAATGTTTAATCGTTTTCCACATCCTTACCATTCTGAGATAAGCTGTACGTGGTCATGATACATTATTTTTTCTGTAACAATGGATTCAGTTTGCTAATGTTTATAGTTATGTTGAAAGCATGAGGGGCTCATGGTGTGTGTGTGTGTGTGTGTGTGTGTGTGTGTGTACGTGTGTACTCCATCCTTGTGTAATTTTAAAGTCAGAAGTGTGCCCTTAGGTGTACCCATGCAACCTAACAAGTGATTCTCACATATTTAATGTTAAAGAACGACAGATGGCGGCCCTGGCCGGTGCGGCTCAGGTGGTTGAGCGTCGTCCTTGCACTGAAGGGTGGCTGGTTCGTTTCCTGGTCAGGGCACGTGCCCGGGTTGCAGGCTCTATCCCCCCTCCAGTCCCCCCGTGTGGGGTGTGCAGGAGGCAGGCAATGGGTTTCACTCTCACATCGAGGTTTCTCTCACTCTCTCCCTCTCCCTTCCTCTCTCTCTCAAAACCCATGAGAAAATCTTTGGAAAAAATACCAGGTCACTTGGAACACTGACTCTCAGGTTAGCCGTGCACGGCAGCCCAGTGTAGGCACAGCTCTGCTTCGCTTGCTGGGACACATCCTGACTTGACCGTGACGCAGCTCTGACGGACACTCCCTGAGAAACCCTGTCTTGCAGCCTGGACTCCTTCCTGCACGGCCTCCACGCCCTCTTCAAGGGCGACTTCAGGGTCGCCGCCCGGGACGAGTGGGTGTTCGCCGACATGGACCTGCTGCAGAAGGTGGTGGCCCCGGCCATCAGGATGGCCCTCAAGCTCCACCAGGTCAGCACCCTCCTTTATAAGGACCAGCCTGAAGCTGTACAAGAGGAATTCCGCTCTGAGAACACGGTCCCCTTCCTCTCTCGACGTTCACAAGGGGGTTTGTGACTCGGGGACAGAGCACCGAGGCAGCCCGCATGCTCCTGACCGGCCAGCGCAGGTTGCCCTGCAGAGCAGTTAGGGGTGGGGATGCTGATGAGGATGGGGGGGGGGTTGGCTAGAGAAAGGGACCAACCAGAGGCGCCCCACGGTCCTGGGAAGTCCTGGGAATGTGATCCACGCAGCTCTTCCCCGGACAGGTCCAGCGATTGGGATGGTGGGACGAGGCATCCTCTGTCCAGCTCAGGGTCCAAAGAGCAGGGGTGAGGCCTGGGAGTGGACCAGCCGCGAGGGTCCTGGCCGCGTCCCCCAGCCTCGGCCCCGCCCTCCCCCCAGGACCAGTTCACCTGCCCCGACGAGTACGAGGACCCCGCGGTCCTCTTCGAGGCCATCCGGTCCTTCGAGCGGACGGTGGTCATCTGCCACGAGGGCGACCCGGCCTGGCGGGGGGCGGTGCTCGCCAACAGGGCGGAGCTGCTCACCCTGCGGCACGTGGTGGACGAGGGCGCCGCCGAGTACAAGGTCATCATGCTGCACCGGAGCTTCCTCAGCTTCAAGGTGATCAAGGTACCGAGCAGGTCCCGGCGCCCGGGCCCGGGGTGTGAGCAGCAGGAGCGGGGCTGGCACGGGCGTCTGTTCACAGACAGTCTCAGAGCGGCCGCTCCCGCCTCCGATGACCAGTGCGCAGGCGAGGGCTTCGGCAAGCCCTGGTAGAGGCACATCTACTTATTTTTAAAGCCCGGCCGGTGTGGCTCAGTGGTTGAGCATCGACCTATGAACCAAGAGGTCAGGATTCAATTCCCGGTCAGGGCACATGCCCGGGTTGTAGGCTCCATCCCCAGTGGGGGGTGCAGGAGGCAGCCGATCAATGATTCTCATCATTGATGTTTCTCTCCCCCCTCCCATGAAAAAAAAAAAAAAAAAGACTTTCTAATCCACCTAAAATTCCAGATCTTTCTCTCAGAACTACTCCTGGGCACGAGAACTTCCTTCCCAAGGGCTCTCCTTTCATAAGCTCCCAACCGCTGGCCACTGGCTAAAACACACACTCACCTCCTCTCCTTTGCTCCGCGTTTGCACTGAGAGTGGCATCGCTCCCCCGGGCAGGCCTGCCGCGGTGCCCGGCCACACTGACAGACAGCTCTGGGCCAAAGCAGTGCATCAGTGGGTATCAAACCGGAGCCCTGCTCTGGCTGCAGGTGGGCCCAGGTC
>NW_005871836.1:187859-192314 GCF_000147115.1 Myotis lucifugus | reverse complement strand
CACCCGGCACTGACGCCGGCCAGGTCGTAGCTAATGCGAATAGCTAAGAAAGTCCCAGAAAGTCCTAGATCTTCACCAGAAATCACACGAAACTGAATCACACCAGTGCACCAACCACTCCAGGGCGGTGTCACCCTCCGATTCCGGGGACCAGTGGCTCCTCTGTGCCGGCTGCTGGCTGTGCCTCTCTCCACCACCATCTGACAGCCCGGCCTGGCCTGGGCTCCCCGGGGAGCAAGCGGGGGTAATGGGGGTCCCTCCCACGGTGGCCACAGCCGCCCTGTGACGACACATTTCCTGTTTTGGGGGCGGGAAACGAAGCACAGAAAGGTTTAAGGACCTGGCCAAGGTGGAGCCCTGGTCTGACCCCTGACCCCGCCCACACCTGCCGAGCGCCAAGGGGCCGCTCCACGCTGCATCCCTCCACACGAGCACCCACGTGTCTGCAACCATCACGCTCCTTTTATTTTATAAAGTAATAAGCAAACAAGGAAACAGTAAAAGATGGTGGGGGGGAGGGCCTGAAAGGCTCTTCTTTCAAAATAATCCTTTTTAAAGATCAAGTAACTTCACGCTTCAGGCAGCACGAGATGCGGACGCACCTGGGAGGGCTGCACCTGGGAGGGCTTCACGTCCGCGAAGTGCAGAACAGATGAGGCAGTAGCCCCCCCTCCCCCACACACATTCATCAGCTTCACTGGGGCGGATCCCATCTGGTTCGGGAACCTTCCTCATCTCAGCATTTACCCCAATCAGATGCACAACCGCAGAGGAAATAAACAGCCGCGAATACGCACGGCCGTGACCAGTCCTGCGGGGGGCGGGGGGGGGGGGCCGGTGTGCAGGCCGACTCGCCCTCGGAACCCTTTATGGGAAACAGCTGCAGGCTTTCCCTGCGGAAACCCACACGGTTCAGAGCCGGGGGGCCCGGCGCCCTCGGGCAGGGCTGCTGGACGGGCGGGCGAGCCCATCACTCACTTCCCGCCGCTCTGCACGCACCTCACAATATCCGGCAAGAGGTGGTTCCTGTTCTCCTTGGTGACCTGCGGGGGGGAAGCAGGAGGCCTCAGAGCCCCTTTCTTCCCTTCCTGCCCCCCCGCAGTCAATGATCTAGAACTGTGGTCGGCAAACTGCGGCTCGAGAGCCACATGCAGTTCTTTGGCCCCTTGAGTGTGGCTCTTCCACAAAATACCACGTGCGGGCGCGCACGTACAGTGTGATTGAAACTTCGTGGCCCATGCGCAGAAGTCGGTTTTTGGCCTGGGCGAGTCTATTTTGAAGAACTACTGTTGATATTTGGCTCTGTTGACTAATGAGTTTGCCGACCACTGGACTAGAACGAGCATGTCAAACTCGCAGCCCACGGGCAGCCTGCCTTGTTTGTTTGGCCTGTTAGCCTTTGAGTTTGACATGCTTGTTCTAGAACAAGAGCCCGCAAGGCCGGGAGGGGTGAGGTCTGCTATGAAGTAGGACCCAGGGACCAAGGATGAGCCGGGTGCCAGGTGTGAGCCAGGGGTGAGGTACGGGCTCCTCAGCATCCAGGCTGCTCCGTCTGAGAACCAGCCTCAGTCGGGAGGGCCAGCTGGGCCCGAGGCCTCCCTGAGGTCTGTCTGCACAGGGAGTGGAGGTCAATTCCTCGAAAGGGAGACTCACCCACACTCCGTCCTAGAGCTAAAAGGGGGGCCGTTCAAAGCCACGGTCTACTGAGAGCCACTGCGGTTTCCGGTCACCCACTCACTCCGCCCGCAGCCACGGCGGCGGCGGTACTCACACTGAACACCTGCACGTCCGCCCGGCTCCGGATTTCTTCCACGAAGGCCAGCGGTTTCCCTTTGGGGACCGGGATGGTGCCCAGGACCACGGTCCCCGGGGCGGCCAGGGTCTGCCGAACAGCCTGCACGAAGGGCTGGCTGAAGAGCTCCATCTTCCCCACCTCGTCGATGACGCACACTCTTGGCCCCGGGCTGCTGCGGACACCTGCCTGGGAGGACAGACGGTCGCTGGGACCCAAGGCCCATTAGGCAGGGCCCCCCCCCTCCCCCGTCACACAGCAACGTCACACCAGGGAGTGAGCTACGCCAGGAAGACAGAGCACCTCACAGTCCACCCCGGACAGGTCGCTGCAAATTCCTCTGCCCTGGAGACTGTCCCGCCCAGAAAACCCTACTCCTGACCCTCCTGGTTCTCCGGGCAATTGGTCCTCCCCCAGGACAGTTCAGGAGGAGCCACACTGTGTGTTTATAAACACCCAGGAAGCAGGCAGGGCCCAGTGCCTGAGGCTCAGAGCCATGAGACAGGCCTCAGTCCTTCTTAATAATCCTGCCTCTTCTTTTGCGATTTTGAGTGGCACGAGACTCCCTGTCTGCGGGGGGAGGCAGGTGCTGCAGGCAGAGGCCTGTGTATCTCATAATCTGCAACATGAGGGTCGGTGGAAAGAAGGAAAAATGAAAAGAAAAGGCGTCTTGGTTAAAAGAAAGAAGTGAGCGGGGTTGTGCCCTTTATTTAAATCCTGGATCCCCTTTCCGATGACTTTACTCCGTGTCCTTGAAAACCCCCTAGGGCCTGGCCGGTGTGGCTCCGTGGTTGAGCATCGACCTATGAACCAGGAGGTCACAGTTCGATTCCCGGTCAGGGCACATGCCTGGGTTGCGGGCTCGATCCCCAGTGTGGGGCGTGCAGGAGGCAGCTGATCAATGGTTCTCTCTCATCATGGATGTTTCTATCTATCTCTCCCTCTCTCTTCCTCTCTGAAATAAAACTATATTTAAAAAAACCCCACTAGGAACAGGGGTGGGGCCAGGAGTCCCAATGACCCCCAGCTCCTCAGGTTTCCATCCTTGTGTAGCCCCCGCCCACGCAAGGCCAGGGCTAAATTTATGTGACAAGGAACCCACTTACACTTCAGAGCGACAGCAAATTATGTGGCGGATTCTTACCAAGGTTCAATCGCTTGAAGACTTTTTTTAAAAAATATACTTCCTTATTGATTTCAGAGAGGAAGGAAGAGGGAGAGAGAGAGAGAGAAACATCAATAATGAGAGAGAACCACTGACCGGCTGCCTCTTGCACACCCCCTACTGGGGATCGAGCCCACAACCCGGGCATGTGCCCTTGGCTGGAATCGAACCCAGGACCCTTTAGTCCGCAGGCTGACGCTCTATCCACTGAGCAAACTGGCCCGGGCAAGACTTTTAAACTGTAAAATGCTAAACGGGCCTCCCTTTAAGCGCAAAGGCCCTGCGGTCCAGGGCCAGCAGTTCCCACAATGCACCGCAATAGACGGGCTCCAGGAGCAGAACCCACACTCACGTCCAAGACGGGAAGCGCCAGCTGCTCAAAGGACGTCAGGTCCACCACGTACTGCCCGACCCGGCACTCCCATGTTCCCGGCGGAGGCCCTGCCCTGGGGAGACAGTGAGTCCCGCTGAAACGACCCTGCACGGGTTTCTGGTGGTTGGCTACCCCACTGACCTCTGACCTTCCACGGAGGCCACGTCATCCTTCAACCCACCCCCAGCCCTGGCCAGGTGGCTCAGGGATGGGAGCATCGTCCCGTGCATCAGAAGGCTGGGGGTTCAATTCCTGGTCAGGGCACACACGTAGGTTTTGGGTTTGATCCCTGGTCAGGGTGCGTACAGGAGGCAACTGATCAATGTCTCTTCCCTCTCTCTCTCGAAATAAACAAACAGCAGAAGTATGCAGAGCTGAGAGCAGGGCTACCACTAAGGGTGCCCACCATCAGCCACGGGCCTGGTGGGACCAACACCCATGCTCCGGGGAGCTGCTGCACCGACCAGCCCTGGAAAGCATCGCGAGAGACGGGACTAGGATCACACTCGAGAAGAGCTTATCAGCCCGTGGAATAAGCTCTGAGCGAAAGGCGGTATTTTTATACTCTGTTTTTCAGATGATGACTTCAACCTGTTTTCTTGCTCCAAGACAGTGATGGCGAACCTATGACACGCGTGTCAGAGGTGACACACGAACTCATTTTTTGGGTTGATTTTTCTTTGTTAAATGGCATTTAAATATATACAATAAATATCAAAAATATAAGTCTTTGTTTTACTCTGGTTGCAAATATCAAAAAATTTCTATATGTGACACGGCACCAGAGTTCAGTTAGGGTTTTTCAAAATGCTGACACGCCGAGCTCAAAAGGTTCGCCATCACTGCTCTAAGAATTCCAAGGGCCTGAGATTCTTCCAGGGAGGAGAGAGCACGTGGCTCAACGCTGTGCCCAGGGGAACGCACCACCCGAGAGGAGAAATCTCAGTACCCCACTCTAGACAGGGGTCCCCGCAGGCCGGACAACGTGACCACGTCGAATCCTATCCTCCGGCCTCCTTGCCTGACTTCTTGCGTGTAGAACCCATCGACGGGCACCCCGGAGGACTTTAAAACCTCGCTGGCTTTCTGGATCAAAGTTGTTTTCCCAACACCTGAGGAAAGAAA